>NC_070645.1:5495685-5658185 GCF_947347685.1 Pleuronectes platessa | reverse complement strand
AAGCAAAGTGAATCTCACACCAGAGCTCAATATAACAAATAAATGATGTTCAGGCAAACAGACTATAAATGGATGGAGAGTTTGCAGTTTTGGTTTTCTCAAAGTTGTGTTGAGATCATTTATGTTACAAAACTAAATGAACATAAAATGGAGCTAAGGCAAATTAATGGAAGAAGCAATTAATTATTAACAGATTACAGAGGAAAAGTTCGTCTGAGGTTAGCTAAATGTGGTGTTGCGGCTCACTTTATGGTATTTTGTCTGTCACGGCACCTGATCTGTGTCGGGACAACATGTGGGTCAGCTGGGCATCCGTCAGCCTCTCAGCCGGGTGAGACACCCACGTGGGCCTGGTGCCCTTGAAGCACAACTACAATCTTTTTCTTACAATGTGCATCATTAGTTCTGAGATTGAAATTGAAATTGTGTTGAAAGAATTCGACTGACACAAAATTAATCAAAATGATAATAATCAGTGATTTTCCGTTGTTCCCTGGTCTCCACTGACTGATTCATTGATTGATTTCCACCTGTGCATGTAAGTAAAACTTAATCTCAACCTGATCTCAACTGTTTAAGAGATAAAACACTTCATTTAAATATAAAAAAGTATCTGGATCGTGTTTTTGAGATTTAACTATTTGACTGTTAAAGGTAGAGAGGTTAAGTTGTTTTATTTGTTTGAAATTCTCTTCACATCCTGACAGCCATCATTAAAATAAAGTCGCTGTTGCCCTCACAGCATTGTTATAAGCATGACAAATCATTTCACTCAGACTGACTTGAACATGTACAGTATGTCATTAAATGCCCTGCCTGCCTGCACACACCGTGCCCATTCTTAATTCTTAGTCTTCACAGGACGGAGAGACATACACAGCTGAGTCTGAGACGATAGCCAGTTACCAAGCGAGTCACGCAGATAATCCGGAAGCTTTCACGCAAACATTTGTGTTTGTACTTCCACTGGAAAAAGTGCGGATTCCCTTTCGAGTTCAGAGCATGTCTGAAAGTAGCGTAGGTGTAGCCTACTCTTGCTAGTTTTTTTTCAGTATTACCAACCCAGAATTTATGTGACCAAATGCGAAATGTGCCTGTGATAGCTTAGGCGTTGAGATATTGAAATGGACATCATATTACGGATTAGTCAAATTTAACTAAATATTATTCTGTCTCTCTCTACCCTTTCCCTTCTCGTGCTCACCTCAACCTATCCTCCACTCAACTGCCAGCTGCTGTTTCCTCTGAACTGAATCCATCAGTCCCAATATTGTGACCCTTGAGTGTCCGCTCAATGATGCCACTTCCTTAAGTCTGGCTATGCTCTCCACTGTTACATTCAATCCTTCTGCTGTGCCTAACCGACCGTAACAGAGCCACAGCTAATTCCTTGTAAAAACTTTCTGGCAAGGAGCAATAATAGCTCTATGCTAATAGGTAGCACATGGAGCATGCCCTGGCTGGTGACCATTGACATTGGGTACTACACAGGTAGAATTGTGTTACACAACATAGGATATATGGAAGCTTTCTTCCTGTGCAGATATGAGTCAGGGGGTCTAGTGTTGGTGGATTAAATGCCTAATCAAATCTGGAGTCATGTCCTTGTACAGGCCCTGCAGCTGAAGCCTGAAGAGGAAAGGAAGACGACGGAAAAGCGAGACACGGAAAGAAAGATGAAGGCAAGCAAAACCACCCTTGTTTTCCAGGCATCCTGTCCCTTCTCAGTCCATGTGTTTGTGTTCATTAGGTATAATAGAGATCCTAGAAAAACAGATCACTGCACTTGACAAAATAAACCTGCCCGTACATTCCTGGCACTGGCCCCTCATTAAAGCCCCCCCCCCCGGCCCTGTCACTGGACCACTAATTTTTTAGCTAGCAGCGCAAGATTGGTGCAGGGCAACTGCTTTACCCAGGCGTTAGGGACCCTGTTGTGAGGATTCTGCCCTGGAGGCATTGCTGTATATGCCCAGCTTGGAAATGACACTCACGCCCACCGTCTCTAAGCCTTGAACCTCAGCATGCAGTGTCAATCACTGTAAGCCTGCATACACAAACCTACCACCGCATAATCTGGCAGGAACAGCCGGCCATCATAATTGGCACTTTCATCACTGTCAATATTAGTCTTGCTGAGGGGGGCTAATACGGTCGAAAGTTGTTTTTTCATGTGCGAATCGTAAATGAAAGATTGAGGAAGTGGAGAAAGAGAAAAGAACAGAAAGAGAGACTGGAGTTTTAAGGAGCCTGATTTATATCCCCACCCTAGAAATGGATCATTTCAACCATAATTAAGAGTGATACAGTTACTATCGCACAGAGACGCCATTCAAAGGCAACAGCCATCTGCTTGTGTTTTACACCCCAGGCCTTGTGATTTACACTGGGACTGGCTGGTACGGTGTCAAGTGCCCTGGAGGACAGATGGAGACAGAAAGAGAGAGACGCTGCAGTGCTTCACTCCTGAAGCCCACGTCCTGCCTATACTTTCAGACACATTGACAATAAAATGGCATGAGCCTCCACGCTTCAGTGTGGTACAAACAAAGCTCTTCCAAACCGCGATGCTGGAGTCAATCTGTTGTCAAACCAGTGTTCCTTCTGAAGGCAGCAGGGAAATTCAGCTCACTGGTTTAAGGCCCACATGCTCAAAACCTGCTGATGGAGTCCAGCCAACATGCAAGAGTCGAGGTCATGAAGTTGAGAAAATGTGCAAGTGTGTGAACACGTGCAGATGTCAAATGATAGGCCTGATCCCCTCCATCAAATACAGATAAACTGAAGCTCACATATCTCAGACACACTTTTGTATAGAAGATCATTTTCATTGATATTTTAAATGACCACAATTACAGGAAATAATGTAGATGTTGGTTTAGTCCAGTACACTACACATTAAAAACCTTTTATCAAACACAAAGACCAGAATATCTGAAGCTTTTCGACTCCTGCTTTCTTTAACCCGAGCACTGACTGTTATTTACATTGTACCCTTGAGAGTCTTTGACTTGTAGTGCTGCATAGCATTGCTTTTGTTGAGCAGATTCCTGTCCTCAGTAACTTCTGTGCTTATGACATCTGCCGATGTGAACAGCCAGCAATAGCGGAAGCAGTAGCTGAATATTTTCCATTGTTTCGAGTAGAATTGTTTGGCTGACCTTGTTCTGCACTGGAGCCGAGGTTGGCTGACTCTTGTGTGGAGGTGGAGGGAGATGAGAGCAATGGTACTGAATAGAGGAATTCAAAAACCAGCAGATATTGTATGAGGGTCTTCTTTGGTAGATGAAGCTGAAGTTGGAGAGATGACTTGGTACTAATGCATAGGTGGCAATGTTTTCTCTGAGTTAAGGAGTCATGTTTACTTCCTAGTAGTAAAAAGCCATGACAGGTTGTTAGAAGTTTTTGTAATATTAGTTTATTAATAAAGATGATTTACTGTATTTTACTGCTCTGTCTTCAGTGGTCGATCTAAAAATGTTATAAATAGTTTACAATTTACAGAGAGGGGCCAATTATATGTCCAACATCCAAGCACATTACCCTGAAGTTATTCCTCTGTAGCTTTGAACAAATTTGGAAAATTGTCCCTTGTTGAAGCACATCAAGTTTCCTAAAGTTTTGAAAATAAAACCCTAACCCTAACTGTCAGAATTATTTGTTTGTAAATTTATCTAAGAAAAAACAGGACAGGGGCACTTCAGGGGCCAAGTAGATTTCAGCTTGGGCCAGTGCTCCCGAGGCCTCACCCCTACCTTTCTGGTCACACATGTGACCATACCTCACAGTGACGTCACAGTGTGCTGACACCATGCGAGTCATTTCATCACTGCGAACCAGTTTAACAAATGGAGGTAAACCTGACATTTTCAGCTGCTAAACTGCTCTTTAATGTCATTAAGGGTAAATTCAAAGGCTTATTGATGAGCAATAATAAACAGCCATCATGTACACACAAAAAACTGTTTCACAAGACTTTCACATGCTGAACGGTTTGATAGATTGTCCCTTGTCGTGCCAAATACCTTCACTGTAAGCCTAATAGTAGTAATAAATGCAGCCTCTCTGACACAGGCATGCTTCATTGCAAGTGCAGTGATCGTTTGTCACCTTATTTCACTTCAGGCTTGACAGAGACAAAGGTCACAATGTCCTTTCATAGCAAGGTAGGAGAGCAGGCCTGAGATAAATATCAAACATTTATCTTCAAGATAGTGGCTATGTGAGTGTATTGGAGTGTATATCCACCATTATACTGTATATCAATGGGGGACTGTGTTGATAGCTGGTAGAATTTTGGTGTCAGAAAAACACAGTTCTATTAGCAGAATTCAAGAAAGTCATCATTACATCACTAGGAAAGACTTTAAGCCATTTTTGGAACCCCCGTCCCTTTAAAAAGCTGATGTTGAGACATTTTGGTTCGTAAATAATTGTATGCTTAAAAAGTGAGGGAATTGTGAAGGGGGACTTGATGTTGAGCTGTTGTTTCTGGCAGAGCCCAAATAAGTGTGATGACAGTGCATTATAAAGGAATTCGTCCAACTCGACTACTGTCCCAGCATCATCAAGGCAGCTCTGTCTGAGGCTGAGACACCTGTGGGGCCTGATGGATGATCAGAGCCATCGTTTGAAAATAAAAACGTGTACATTTATTTTAAAGCTGTCTGCGTCTGGCTAATGAGGCCAGCAGCTACAGCCAAGAGGATAAGAGTTACCGTCCGTCTTGCTGTTCTATGTCTTCGCCAAGTTTAGATCCACGTTTATCCAGACTCGTTATATATATGTTTTGAAGACTTCGGAGGAGTTTAATATGTTGTCATTATTAGCATATGAATGTTTAAAATGTGGCCTTGACATTTGACAAAAACCTTATAGGTCTAACAATTTCATCCAAGTGTCTGAGTGAAAGTTTGTGCTAAATGTGGAGAAATTCCCTCCAGACATTCCTGAGATAATATGCTCACAAAGCCAATACAGGTTTTGTGAGGTCACAGTGACCTTGGTTTTTTAACTACCAAACTCTATTCAGTTCACTCCGAGCCCAAATGAAAGTTACAAATTCGAAGAAATTCCCTCAAGGTATAACCGAGATAATACGTTCAATAGGATCGGCCCCTGTGAGGAGGCATACAAGACATCCCCCGGCTCTAACAGTACAGCAGGATAAAAACATCACTGTGATACTGATGCGTCACAAACAGTCAACATGCACAAGCAAAACTTTGTATTTGACTCACTCTGTGGTATCCAGAACAGGATGATATTCTGATGTTTCTTAAAGACATTGTAATCCACCACAGAAAGGAATGTTGTCAAACTTACCTCGATGTGGAGTTTGGTCAGTAGTTTGAGAAGCTCTTTAATTTCTTCATTGGCCGATTTCCCTTCCAGCTCCTCAGACAACTAAAGAGGAGAAGACACAGAGCGGAAGGAAATTAAAAACCCCACAGTCCTCTGTACATGTTAGATACAAAACAGACTTGAAATGAGGGCTGACAGGTTACTACATGTGATGAGGTAATCTAATTACGAACATATATAAATATTTTCCATGATATGCTAATTATATACTGAACCATATTATAAATGTACAAAATGTTAACATTTAGGTACCTGCCTCTCACATTCCATTGCATCAGTATCTGTATAGTGTATGGTTATATGCTGTTCAGCTATAAGTGCTTTTTGTTTAAAATCTTTGGCCGGCGATATAGGGATTACATTATAGTACGTTGACATTCTTCCATTTGTTTTGTATTATGAGTGTTTCATTCGCTGGGACAAAGAGAGAGGAAATAATTGCAGTGATTAGGTTTGAGAGAAGTGTTACCCCACTATATTTCTGGAAAGAAGATATGCGTGTTCCTTTATTTTGCCTATTAGAGTTGAATTCAATCCAAAATTTGATTGAATTATAAAGCATTAAATCATGACATAAATTATGTCGAGGCAATTTATAGGACTAAGGTCAAAGTCAGATCAGGTAACCTTACAATGCTATACAAAAGAAACCCAGAAAGGTCCCACTGGGAGCAAGCACGTCGCAGCAGTGGAGAAGAAGAAGGTCCTCTTGACAGGAAAAGAACAGAAACTGACTGAAAGCAGAGCAATCATAATTCTGGCTGTAAGTCTGCTGCTGCCGCTTCAGTGTGTAGTTTCATTGGCAAGGACCTGCATGTCGCCTATTTGCATAGGTTGATGCACAGCTATAGATGCACCTTTACACACACTCACGTCTGGAAACAGCTCAGCACAAGAGTTTTGTGATCAGAAAATAAAAAAAATAGGGAAGGTCACCAAACTGCCAATAGGCAATGGAGAAAGAACTCCTCTTTTACTTTTCCCACCCAATTTATTACTTTGGGTCACCACTCCCTAGATCTAGCCTGGATGCCAGACGAATTTAGCCCCGCCCACAACAATTTGGTCGGGCAGTTCGGTCTGGAGTCGCTCCATTGGGAAAAAATTATGGCCCGACCGGGCCAATGAGATTGTCAGGGCGGGCTTTATACGATGATTGACAGATGATCAACGGTAACGTAATCAACCACGTCATCACAGTGCCCTCGGGTTGAATTCGTTTTCAACAAACATGCCTGCCGCTGGCGAGCTGAGATGTGTAGATGCTGCCATTGAGTCTGTTTTAGAAGACATCGACAGCGCATTCATTTTGAAAGAGGAACACAGAACGTGGAGGCGACGCCAGAGCACCGCGCTAATCCCTATCGCCCCGGCGCTTGGCTGCTCACACCGGACACTGAAGCGACGCTGAACCGCCGGGCAGCGCTAATAATATCACCCGTTGATCCAGTAGATCGCTGCACGGCTTTGTGCCAGTCACACCGGAGGCTGAAGCACCGCGCTGCGCCAAGGCTGCCTCGCGGTGCTTCAGCCTCCGGTGTGACGGCACAAAGTTTTAACATGGGAGTGGATGGGAGCCAGCTGTTATTTAAGGCTTGGCGCTGCGCTGAAGCGTCCGGTGTGAACCCAGTAAATAACTCACAATGCGTTGCTTAGCATACGTCACATACTACGTTGCTCTGATTGGTTGTAGGTCTATCCAATTGAGCGAAGAGGAATTTTACTTCCTGGTCAGTTGAAACACGCCCTATAATTTTTTCCCAATGGAGCGACTCCAGACCGAACTGCCCGACCAAAATGTTGTGGGCGGGGCTAAGTTCGTCTGGCATCCAGGCTACCCTAGATCATGGGTGGGCAAACTTTTTGACTCGCGGGCCACAATGGGTTCTAAAATTTGACAGAGGGGCCGGGCCAGGACCAGATGGATGGAGTGTTTTTGTGAACTAATATAAATAACACGAAAAAATCATTACATGAAGGATTTGGCCTTTAACAAGTAGCAAAGCATTTATTTGCAAGGCAATTTAACAAAAACTCGCCTTCGGAGAAAGGCTTGCTAGCTTTTGCTATTTCGAATGCCACCAAAAAACTTAACTTGGTATTTGACTCTTGAATCGCAGTTTGTCGGTGAATTTTTTTTTGCTGAGTCTGTAAATTAGACGCCAACCTCTGAGCCGTAGCCGCCAGTTCTTGCGTTGACTGCTTGCTAGCGTAGTTAGCATGCTTCGTAGCAAAGTGACAGCTGATGTTCTACTCCTTGAAAACTGCGACAATTTCTTGGCATATCAGGCATACAGCCTTCTATTGGACTTCAGTGAAAAAGTATTTTGTTGTCCACTCCGTGTTAAACACTCGGCACTCATTGTCCACTTTTCGTTTCCTTGATCCGCTCATTTTACAGAAGGGCTCACAGGGCAAAGTGAAAAAGTGAAGGGAGATCATGTGCCCTTTCGAGCCCTATACACAACACTCTCAGTCAATTTTAATTTAGCTGACGCTTTTATCCAAAGCGACTTGCAATAAGTGCATTCAACCCAGAGGGTACAAACCCAGAACAACAAGAAGCAAGAAAGTACAGTTTCTTCAAAAATAAAGCAAAACTACAAAGTGCTATAAGTAATTGTCATTGAAGTGCTACTAAATTGTTAGTTTAAGAAAAAAAAAATGTAATTAATTTGTTTTTATATTTTACATTTGGACATGTTCGGCGGACCGTATTAAAAAGCCCAACGGGCCGTACTTTGCCCATGTCTGGCCTAGATATTAATACAAAATGTTTTAGTCAAAACAAATCCCCAAATAACTTAAATAATTTAAGTGGTTCTCAATGTACATCACCATGTGTCACATATGGCCTGTTTTCCCGTACCTTATTTTAATTACTGAATTTTATTAAACAACTGATCATATTACTTTGTGAATATAAAAAAATAGAAAGTATTACATGCGGATAAGCAGAGTGTAACAGCAAAGTAACACCTGTAAGGCTTGAGCAGACCTAAACTTGAGGGCACTATACAAGTAGGCTTTCAGACAGCTGAAAAGCAACAGGAAACATCCCATAGGAAAAGTAAAGGTGATAAATCAGATGCAGTTTAGTGAGAGGTGAGGCCTCATGTTGTCACAGGCCCTAAAATTCTTATTTGTCACCACATTTTTTCGTAAACATTTAATATTCAGTGGGATCATTGTTCAATGCAAATCTCAGTAACCAAAGAAATCAGGCCGTTCCTCTTGGAAACAATGGGAGCAGTGAGGGAATCTCTGTGGTAGCAGTGGTGGGATTGAGCTGGACTACACTGATGAATGTCTCTGAGTCGAGTGACTCTGCTTCCAAAGCCCAGGCCACGCTCCTCCGTCTGCTCTCTGATTTATGGACGGTCCTCCTGGATGCTGCTGGATGTGGAGTGAGTGTGGAGAGCGTCCCACACAAAGAGCTGCTTGTGCTCTGAGAACCGGGATCAGGAGCTAAAGTCGGCTCCACACAAAGGGCCAGTGGACGTCATGGACTGAGGCTTCTCTGTGTGTGTGTGTGTGTGTGTGTGTGTGTGTGTGTGTGTGTGTGTGTGTAGGTGGACGTGAAAGCTATCATAGTCATGTTTCTTCTCTTGTATGTATAAGCACATGTGTACAGCTGGTCTTACTGTACATGAGGTTATGTATATTTTGTATCACATATATATGAATTGCCCCACAGGTGGGATAGTTATAGAATATAGTATATTTCAAAGTATAACGTCAAGTTATTTATGCAATCTCCTTATTTAATAATAAATTCCATAAGTGAACAAAATGACATTTTGCACAACAGTTTTTACTGTATTAACTATTCCTCAAGCAAAGAAAGGGTGATTAAACAATAATGGAAATAAGAATTTGTTTAAACTCTGACACTATATAACTTGTAGGACATCATGACCAATGTCAAAGTCTATGAAGTCTGAAATAATCAGAGGAAAAATAAACAGTACTAAAGATTTAAGAAACAAGAAAACAGAAAAGTATCAACAATTATTTTCAAATATGAATTAAATACAAAATTAGTGTGAAGTAACATCTGGTGCAGAGGCAGACGTTTTTTGCCGCCTGACAATGAACTTCTCATATCAAATTTTGAGTTTTAAAAAATCCATGTGATATTGAATGTCAACAAGTTTTGATCCTAGACTTTTGATTAAGATGCCATTTTTGTATTTTGTAAAATGTTTTGTAATAGAGGAGCTGTATGTGTCTGTAGAGCAATAAATATTTAAAAAATACGACTAACATATGTTTGGAATTTCTCTCCTGAAATGTACCTCCGTTTGTCCATGACGCCATTCTACAACTGCTACTCTCTCTTCTATCTTGTTCAAACTAAAAATGACTTCAGTGGATAAAACTGGTCACTGAGCAATATTTAATATTTCCTACAATAAGCCATACATGATAGATTTAAAGGTCAAAAAAGTTAAACCCATTAATTTGTGACTAAACCGTCTAGTCCCTCGCTTATAATAAGAAAATACTTCTTGATGATTAACACTTTAACACATATTCCATTTATAAAAGCCTTTGCATATAAAGCAGTGTATCAAAGAAGCATGGGAGATACATGGATCATTTTGGGGGCCTCTTGCTGTCATCACGTAACAGATAAGTTGAACAGGGGGATCTCCTCCAAAACACAACAAAGCCATTTAAATGGGATGCTGCAGTGGACGATGACAGAGGTTGGAAAAACCTACAGTGTGTGTGAGTAATGACCCCTGAGGTGTGGGAATAAGGCAACAGAGGTGAGGCAGTGGTAGACGCATGGGTTAGACTGGGGTTAGGGAGGACGCTATGTCACTGTACCTGAAAGAGTTTGTTTGTGTGTGTGTGTGTGTGTGTGTGTGTGTGTGTGTGTGTGTGTGTGTGTGTGTGTGTGTGTGTGTGTGTGTGTGTGTGTGTGTGTGTGTGTGTGTGTGCCTTTTGAATATATCCATTAGTGTCTCTCGGGGTAGTTTAGCACAGACGGCTGGGAAAAAGAAAAATGAGAAAACGAATAGTCACATTGGTCAAGGTTCCTCTAGCGTTACCCTCCACTCAACCCTACATTACTTCACTTTGTCAAATCTACACACAGGTAATGAACTCTGAGAGAGCCAGGTCAGAGTAAGAGAAAAGGGAGACCACATGTGTAAAGGGAGCAGGAGAGAAAGAGGTGAAAAGAGAAAAACAGAGGAAGGTAGAGGCTGAGGTGAGTCGGGGTCAGGGTCTTTAGTGAGGGAACATCTCTTGCTCCTAAACAGTCCATCAGCTCATCACTAGGCTGTTTACAGCAAGGGAGAGGGGCATAGGAGGATGGGGGACTGTACGTTTCCACTCCCTTGTACTGTCCTGTTAAAACACCTCATCCCATAACTCAGTGAGGACGACAGACAGGACGTATTTGACTGCTCTCTACCTTCGTGCTTCTCCGTTAGAATCACATTTTCCATTCTCAGACCGTCACCAAAAGTGAGGGAGGGGGCAAAAAAATTATGCTGGTCTCCTCTGGGACTGTGCGTATTTCATTTGTTAAATGTCATGGCAGGCACCCAGTGTTCAGATATGTTTGATTCCCAGCTTGTCAGTTTATAGCTCTCTCTCGACCCTGAACGACGACAAGCTTTTTTATAAAGCTGCCAATTCATCAAGCTGACCTTCTTTAATAGCTATTATTAAAACTGTTTCAACATCTTAGCCTTTTACCAAAAAAATCTGATCTCAGCCCAGTCTGCGTCATCGGTTTCATACGAGGGATAAAATACACTTTGGCTTGATTTGTTGTGTCACTGATTAATAATACACTGGCTGACTACAGTGAATTCATGTGCAGCATTTTGATTTTATTTTATTCAGTTATTATGGAAAAATATGTTTTCCTATTATTATATTTTATAGAATTCAATAAAAGTTTTTAATGTCTCATGGTCTAAAATACTGGCTTCCATATGCCTTAAAATAAAAAATGAAAAGGAAATGAATACAGGATTTTTTTTTTCTCATTAAAGAGAGTGAGCATAAGAAGTGAGTGACTTCAATCCAGATATACTTTAATGGGGTCTTTCTTGAAAACACAGAGTACATCAGTGGAAGATTTATGGTGCAATTGTATTTCGACTGGCAACAGCGACTTGTAGGCAGCTTAATTTCGAAAAGTCATGTTTGTATACAAGGACATCACACTATCAGCTGTGTGTGAGCCACATGGAATGGATATTAGATTTCGTAATAAAAAAGTGCGATGGAAAGAATAAAACGCGGAGAGCCTCTCAATCAAAACTATAAGAGAAGTCAGAGTTCGATGATGTTGTGACACAATGTGGGATCATGGGAGTTGCTGTCTTCCCCGCTGATGAAAATCTACCTGATGAAGGACGAGCAAAGTCACTGGTAAAATGGGTTTGAACATTGTTGGAAACATTTTGGACAAGTCTACTAAATGTATAACATAGGTCTGGACATATTAATAAGGAGTTGCTATAATTAATAAATAAAAAAACGGATAAGTCTACAACAATTAGTTAACAACAAATTGTACTTACATAAGGAAAGTAAACCTGTCAATCAAATAAAGTTGCCCTTATTGTCCGACTCACAAGAGCAATGCTACGAGTTATTGCAGATAACCGATCAGATCAGTTACCATTGACTTTGAAATGCAAAGCAGGAGCACTCATATGTATTAACATCTCAAATCTGTCATATCCTGATGGGCCTGGTCTGAGTTTCATTTACAAATTTGCAATGATGGACCAGGAGCCCCAGTCAAAGCTAGAATTACAGACCAGTGCTCTCTGATGGCACCCAGTGGTCTTATCGAGTAACAGCAGGTCTTTGGGTGATTATAAAGATGTTGGGAACCTTGCCAGAGGAGGGAAAGTGTGTTTTGAGCAGAGAAGGACACAAATGGGCCACCAGGACCGACAGTCTTACTCCAAGCGATGGACAAGGGGCTGGCGCTCAGCTTACTGTTGATGTGGCATGTTGAAATTTCACAGAGCTGGCACGTGTGTGAGGCTGATTGGCCCCTTTTGATTCATGTAATACTGTATTTGACAATCCACAATGAGGCAAGAGTGCTTCCATTTCAGTCTTAATGAGCACTGGAAGAAGATTGTGTGAGCAGTAATAAATGTCTATGTACATCCATGAACGTGTGTGCACAGTCCTCTCACTGACATGTCTGTATAAGTATGTAATATAGCACCTATTGCCCTGGCCCAGGATTGATCGTATTTCAGGCGGCGTTAAGCGAGGCAAGTTAGCTTGAGCGGTGGCAGTCACCTGCTGAGTGCGCTAGACAGTGCAGCCGGGGGCAGACGAGGGTTGAAGTGTCATTTTATGTTAGGCAATAAATTAAGCCACCATTACCCGAAACCCTAGCCCGAAATGAATTTCATCTAACTCTAGATCTCTCCCATTTGCCTTTCAGTCCTCAGCCACCACTTCAATAGCATTCATTTGGAGCGGTGACATGGGTGAAAAACAATCCGCTTTAAAAATACACTGCAACGCTCCAGGTTGGGAGTTTTTCTTTTTCTCTTTTTTTGGACTAGCTTAGGAAAGAGGGACTTATGGTTTGCAGTGTGCTGTGAGACGCTTTGATACACCATCTCTGGGCTTCATCCCGATACCTGATAATCCCAGGGAGACGCTTTGCGGGGCATTTACCAGGAAGCTTAAATTTGAAAGTCTGTAATTTGACAAAAAAAGAGGGAGAAAGAAAAACTGTTAGAGGGAGGGTAACATGTGGGTTGATTGTTGGGGGTCTCTTTAAAGGTCTGTGGACTCTTGCCATAAGCCATGGGGAGAAAGAGAAAATCTGAGACAAGAGAAACAGAAGCGATCCCTCACACTGTGTTGTCGGCTTGTAGCTAGTGGAGTTCCTCGATCTGGTGTTACCTGGTTAGCAGTGTCAGTTTGACAACACTAACAGCAGAGTAGCACACAGAAAGTCTAATGAGTTTTTGAGAATATTGTCCCCACAGTTTCAGGATCGGCCATCCAAGTTTGGTTCGGGGTCCTGGGTGGTTTGGGACGCCTGTCATCTGTATTGGTATGTGTGTACCGTCCAGGATGGAACGTTCTGGCTACCGCTCTGACATTTGCGGCGTGCACAGTCCGGAAAACCGCTCTCGACCACACGACGGACTCTCTTTCATGACGGACTCAGGATACACTGTGGACTCTCGCCTGCTCTCACCCCAAACGACTGTAAGAGCCTCAGCCCCTCGTTCTCTCGTCTTTCCCTTGCCTCAGTACTAATTAGGATGATGTATGGCTGTGGGCTCTTAAAAAGGGGAGGAATAGTCGGAGGCACTTTGATTACAATAAACAGAGACCTGGGGATTTCAAACAAAACCACACACCAGTAAAAAGGGCTTTCCCTCCTCTCCATTCACCACGCCAGGCTGGTTCTTGGGTTTACACAGGTGTGTGTGTGTGTGTGTGTGTGTGTGTGTGTATGTGTGTGTGTGTGTGTGTGTGTGTGTGTGTGTGTGTCTGTCTGTGTGTCTGTGTGTGTGTGTGTGTGTGTGTTGTGTGCACATGTGGCTTTCAATAAATATTGCAGATGAACAATACTGTAACACATGTCAGGATACTGGACATTAATGTAATAAATCATACTAAATCTCTTTCGCAGCTTGAGGTTAGGCGAGTGGAGGAAAATCATCATCAGTGGACCTATTGATATGCTATTATTGTCCGTGTCATGGCTTCTTATTAATAGGTTGACCAGTGAAGACGGCCTGCACGCGATGCTGCTGTGATCCTTTCCTTTCCGGTCTCATGCATCCTCTCCTTCCCTGAGTCCTAGGATGGGACTCAATCATTGACTGCTTCTGTCGTCCCGTTATTGCATGCCGATCCATCTTAAGGTCGGCCATGAATTTGTGGCTCTTCTATACGGCCTCTGCCGCAGCAAAATGATCAGTTTGTCTTTGCAAAGCTGAGTTTTTGATTTCAAAAGCGTATGGCTAGACATCTGGTCTGGGCGCATGTGGCATTGTAGACAAAGTAAGGACACTCCAGCGTTAGTAGAAGAGGGACTAAACTCAAGACTATAATGAGAAGGGGACACTGCAGAGTTCACCTCGTGGTAAGAGGTGCAAGACGATAAACATTGTCCCGGTTCTGCACGGTACTGGGATGGGTGTTGAGAGTGTGTGCATGTAACTCTGTTATTGTACATGTTACAGAAACACAAGAAAGAGATCTGAGGTTCCTGCATAACTACGCTGTTGAGCTGCAAGACAAACTACCTGCTTTAACTAAATCCCTCTGGATATGAGTATAAGCAAATTAGGTCTGCTTGGTTTTCAAAGACAAACAGAGCATGCAATAAACAGACGTAATGTAAATGCAGGGGACAGTTTAAAGACAAATTAAAGGAAAAACCTTGATAAATGAGTTAAGTCTTCCATACAGGAAAAGAGAACTCACTAAATGGTTTGATGAGCATAAACATGTTGTGAATCATATGCTGTAAACTTCCCGGTCACCTGATTCCCATCCAGTCAGACACCAAGAGACTAATCTAGGTTATGGATGGAAACGGTCAAGCAGCCATTACTGTGGCAGTACCTCAGTCTCAACAACTTTTCATCAACGTTTAGTCTGGTTTTAACAGATGGCTCGGCATCGTTCCTGCTGTGTTATCAGCTGCTCCAACAACAAACTGAGACTTTTGGAAAAACAAAGAGGAAAATCAAAAGTTCTATTCTCCATGAAATCAATTTGACTTCAGTTAATCTCCATTATTATTGAATCCTCATGTTTCATTTGCATTATGAGCCTTGTCTACAAAGGGCCGACGAGGGACTGATCCCATTACACGCGGCTGATGGTGAACCGCCACCCTGAATATCTTATGCTAGCTTTGTAACTTGCTCCGGTTCCTGGCTGAAAGGTTTCCAGTTTGTACTAAATTGTGTACTGCTTCTGATTTCAAAGCGAGGAATCGTGGCATTTTATGATCTGATGATTAAACTAGCAAGCTCCTGCTGGATTTAATCAGTTGCAACACAGCACTCCCACATCCAAAATGTGAAGGTCGGACAGAAGCGGTTCATCTGTGTTATTCTTTTCCCCAAACACTGTGTCATAATCATTTTCAGATTGGTCTTTCAAACGGAATAACTTGCACATACACACAGACGACCATCATTTGTCAAACCGTGACTTCTCCAAACATCTGAGCTTCCACTGTCACTGTCAATGTGATTAATTCTACTCTGCCCCCACAGTAACGGCAGTGGCACTTGAGGAAAGGACACATTAAGTCAGCCGCCAGTCTTCAGTGTTTTAAAAAAAATGCAGGACAGTGTTTTCCACCAATACCATCAAAACGTATTGTAGGAATGGTGATCATCCCTTCAGTAGAGCTCTCCAAACTAGAAGAATATCTGCCAATGAGTATTAAGCTGTTTTGGAGTTGCATGGTGGCTTATAGGGCAGTCACTTTTTAACATTCTATAGAAGCGCTCACTATCAACATCAAAGTCAGTACCGTTATTTTGTTTCCTACGAATATGCAGGACGGTAGCTAGCAAAGCAGTCCTGAGCTAATATATACAATTTAATTACTTGTCGTGAATGTTATCGAACTTGATTTCTGGAGAAAATGACAGCCTTAATGGCTCAACGCCTTATTTCATCACCAATGGGTTTTTCTTTTCTTTCATTTGTTACCCAGCAGTAGTTGCAACCAAACAAATTGAAAACCTTCTTCCGAGGGAGGAACTTACTTCATGGGCCAGTATTGCTGCGTTGTCCTGAACGGGGACGGGTTTGCTCTTTTCGAAGTGCTGCAGCTGTTCGTGGATCTGAAAGGATAGATTGTGTTCATCAGTAAGGCAGAGAGAGCAAGACATGAAGAAGGTCAGCACTACGCTGCAGAGGCCACAGCAAGGCCTTCCTGAGCAAATACACACGTGTAGACAGCGAGTGAACTTGAAAACCAATGTTCACTGCTATGAACCCACATTTCCGAAAACATGTACAACATCAATCCACACCACCTCGCACTCACGGACTCCCACCAGATTCAAACTTCTCGTAATCATGCTCTCAGACACCAAGAGTACAAACACAGATCTTTCAAACAACACTCCCTTAACTAGGAACAGCAGATTATTCTAAGTATTTCAGCTAGCTTAGCCACTATACATACAATCCAGCTTTCCACCATGCATTCGATATGCCCCAATGGCCTGGTAAGGATTCAAAATCATTTCAACAGTCTGGTTAAATTGGCCAAACATTTCCTTATCAGCCTCAACACTGCAACTGCACAATGTTGAGAGACAAAGCTCCATCTCTGGAGGGTTACTAAAATGGAAAGTAGGCCCGAATCATGTGTTAACGTTTACTCATTTTCACACACAAAAACACTTCATCACTCAAAAACTGATATGTGGAACAGAAATGGAATAATTTATGCATACGGCAGCGCGCTTGTGCCCACGCACACGTAGTCAAACACAGTCGCACACAGGTATTCCAGCTTACACACACACGCACGCAGACAGACACACAAAAGAAAACTACAACCATCCCATATGTGATTTAAGAGCAGCTGTGCAGGAATGTGTTGACAGCCTACAGGCTGCTGTCGGGTCCCATCAGAGAACAGACAGGGACAACGATCCACTCAAAAGCCACTCTGGAGTCTCTCCTTAGTGCCGCATGTTGAAGGGGAGCTAGGCCATTGGTCTGACTGATCGCTGGGCCCTGGGCCTGGAGATCCAGCTGGATGTCCTAGAAAGCATTCCAGCACGATGGTGGAACAGAAGGCCCTCTGGCTGGGGAGAGAGTGACAGAGAAACCCCTGGGCCAGCTCTGCGTCTGCAGGGCCAAAGCCACACATGTGGGGAGCTCATACACACATGTACACACTCACAGATGGAGCAGTGACAATTTGCCACAAAAAAAATCTTTCAATGGGACAGAGGAGACACGAAAAGCAGTTTGTTTGCTGTCACATTGAGAGAAGCTGCAGATGCTGTTTGCAATTAAAACATCTGTCGAGAGATTGTTAAACAAGCTTTTTCCTACTCACTACACAAAATATGTTTTAGCGAGACAGCATTCTACAGTAGCAGCTCTGTGGATATTGTGAATGCAAGACGGAGTGGGGTGCATGCTGTGAGATTACATAATCACCGGATGGGATCTGTCCCTTTTAATCACATTCCCCTTGGAAATATCTTTCAGTATTTTTGGCCCTCAGCTGATTAACAAAGAAAAATGCAACATGTGTAGATGAGTTCATTTCCAGCTTTTTTATTATTATTTTTTTTAGAGCTGTCATCTGTTTTTAATGATGCTCAGAGAAAACCAAATCCTTAAATCCAAATGTTGATGTCATTCAAAGCACAATACAAACAGTAAGATAATGTGAGCATTCCGATGACACTTATTTGACTTTCTGGTCCGAAAAATGCAACAGAACTTTCAAATGTCTGTGCACATGCATGACCGTCGCTGGCCATCGAAATTCGATTGGCTCTAAACGAGTTGCCATTTCAGCTCAACTTATCCAGACAGACTGCTGTGATAAATCACGGCCTGTTAGAACAGTGTCTCGGCCAAAAGAGCAGCCATGTTTCAAGGTCAGCTTAGAGGTTCAAATCCCTGTGTAAAGCCGACATTACTCGGCTATAAAACATTGTGCATTAGGCGTGTCATGGAGGTAATCTGTTGAAGGCCTGGGGGAGGCTGATGGTTGCTCAGCTTAGCTGTAGACCGCAAAAAGCTGTGACTTGAAGACCGTAGAACAAGACAGCTTGGATGTGAAGTTAGACAGATGATGGCAAACAGAGAATGTTGGAGAGGGACAGAAACTTGCCCAACAGTTGTGATAAGGCTGCGGACAGAGATAAAAACTGGAATAGCTTGGAGTGGTTCTAACACATGAGTACAATCTTTTTTAAGTGGTGTGGAGTTGCACTGTTGTCAGTATGTTCCATGTTTTATGGCATCAAATGTAAGACTGACACTGGCAATTCTCGGAAATGTTCATCCTCATCGGTTTCATTTCACATAGCCACGTCACATTTGAACATCTCTAGTGTTCCTGAAGTCTCAACAACTCCACCCTGGGCTCTGACTCCTTTTGTCTGTTCTTCTACAGCAAAAGGCAGTAAGAGGACAGGCAGGCAGCTCAGGTTACTTCATCTGTCTTGATTATCATTCTAAGAAAACAGATGAAATAAATGAGACAGGATACCAGGGTCTTCAGTGCGCCAATAAACCACAGTACTAGTGACATCTGCTTAGGTAGTTGTTGCTCCACCACCTCAACTTACTTAGTTACTCTGGAATTTCTCCTGTGCTCTATGAGCAAATGCACAATTGAAATGCTTTTATTTGCACGTCAGGACACTTTCCAAGTGCCTGTCCATGACGCAGTAATGTATTTTAAAGTCATTACCCTGCTTTTTTGCATAGCGCGTTCTCTGTCCTCTTGATGAGGCAGCACAGTCCTGGCAAACAGCAGAAGTGGCCTGGTGGAATTTAAAACAGCAAGAGGCAGTGTACTTCAGCCAAGGATGGCTTAGCTTAAACTGGAGAGCAACTCCTGGACACGCAGCCCAATCAAAGACTGGGATTCTGGAGCTCCTCTGATGAGAAATGTAGTGAAACTTCAGTGTAAACCAAGGCAGCAGAGTAAGGCTCAAAATGCTAAAAACTGAAGGCATGTTCCCCGAGGCACAGGCTGGGTAAAGATGAATGAATGTGCACCTTCACTGAGCTTAAAAAGAAAAACACGTTACAATAGGAGCACTGTGCGCCCAGTCTCCACAGACTAAGTTGTGTTTGCTTCCAGAAATACCCTGTGTGTTTAAAATACACACAGCAATACATGAGGAGGAAAAAAACATATGAAGAAAAACACAAATCTGGGAAAGAATTGATGTGAAAAAAATGAGAATCGACTGAAACAAAAACATAACATTCATCCATCTTCATCTTCAGCTCCAACCACTGCCAAGGATCAAGGTTCAGGTTAAGGGTCAGACACCTTGGAGACCTTTCAAGAGACTTTTAGTCAAATTAAACCAGACTGTGTTTATGTTCTTTTCGTGAAAATGCAAGAAAGAAGGACAATGAATGTCTCAAGACTCAATTGTCAACGTGGAGGTATGGCTAAGATTAAAAAAAAACATGCCTTACGTACACTAATCCAGACACACTGCAGCGAGCGGAATCTGGCACAGAGAGAGGAAGAGAGCGTGCAAGAGAGCAAAAGCTTGATAGATGGAGAGGTTTGCTGATGGAAGAAGAAGGAGAGGTCTGGAGATCACAGGGCTGGATAGTGTTTCTCTTTGTGAGTCCTGCAAGTAGGCTCAATGCCTCTGGTTAATGTCCACTACCAAGAAAACTTAATGTCAGACCAGTTAGGGCTGACACTCTTTCTCCCACTCTTGTCTCTACATCTTCCCACTGGAGCAGATCCAATATCAAGCCTCCATTAATCCACCTGGGCCTGATATTTTGGTCTGATCCAGAACACATTGTCAAGCCATCCCGGCCTGGTGGACTAGACCAATCGAGGGAGACAGGAACAAAAAGACGTCCAGGGTTTCAACTGGAATAGTTGTGAGATGATATGTTTACTCAAGAAGCATAAGAGGAGAAGTCTAGATTTGCTTTCTCTCCTGTCATAGTGAGTCACTTTGCAAAGTCTTGGCTTGAGCCCTGGCAGGATGGCATGAGGTCCAGGACATTGTGCTGCGGTTTGTGAACAATCCTGTAAATGACTGAGTGCTTCCCTCCATGATCCTGATGAGGGCACAATGGGCCATTCCTCCGACTTACGTTTATGGCAATTAAAACTAGATTCAGCCCAGTGTCATCAAAGGGTTGACGCTGTTAGAAAATGACAGCAGTTTACACAAGGGGAGTCAATTAAACAATTTGTCCTCATGGCTCTACCATCTCAGTTACCTTGTGTTGTTTTCTGTGGCGTTTGATACAAAAATCTACTCATTAGAATTAGAAATATAAACAGCACGCAAATAACTTCAGCCAATTTCTGTCAATACGATTTGAATCATAAATGCGTGTCCTAGACAATCAGTATACCTCCCTTAAGAGGCACTTAAAAGAGGCCAACTTCAAGTCCTCTTGTCCTGGAATGGGTTCCAACCCACAATAATATATTGAGCCGCAAGATTTAGATTAATTCAATAGTTGAAAAACAAAAAACTTAACTACTGAAATACTATCCCTCAATATTCTAGTGAAACTAAGTTTTAGATGGGGGCGGAATCACCAGCATATTGCAAGGCCGTCATACAGAGACAACCATTCACACCTATGGACAGTTTAGAGTCTCATGTGTTTGGACTGTAGAGACAGAGACCCAGGTTGAAGATGTTACTTTGGGCTGTTCAGTCCAAGCAACTAATCAATTAATGAAGAAAATAATCATCAGATTAATTGGTGGAATGAAAACATGAATTGGTTGCAGCCTTACAATTGATTAATAGAGAAACTGATGATTAGTTTTTTGTCCACTGACATTGCGGAGCAAAAAATTCACAAAAACAAATCCAGCGGTGATGTGGCCACTCTACCACTCTACCCCTGTGGCTGAGGGGTAGAGTGGTCGTCCTCCAACCTGAAGGTCAGCAGTTCGATCCCCAGTCTGACCCATCTGCATGCCGAAGTGTCCTTGGGCAGGATGCTGAACCCCGAATGGCCCCTCATAGAATAACTTAATGCTGCGAATAGATGCACTGTATGAATGTGTGTGTGAATGGGTGAATGTAAAACTGTACTGTAAAGCGCTTTGAGTGGTCAGAAAGACTAGAAAAGCGCTATATAAATACAAAGCCATTTACCATTTACCTTATCATCACCCAGACCTCCAGCAGACTGAACTGTATTGTGAATGACCGAGGGCAAAAAGACTAAACAAATATATCTGACTAATTGAATCAGATTGATTTGGGTACTTCTCAGGTACTCAATTAAACATAAACATTTGTTCAGACCATCTTTAAAAGCTCCAGATGAGCCGATGATGTCTTTAGACAGTTCCCTGGCCATTAGGGAGCTATAAATACACCATATGGCATCATGAACCTCATTTTCCATATTTTGTGTATGGCGCAGACGTTCCATGTCCTATTAAGATTGGCTTTGTATTGTGTAGACCTTCTGGTTTCACTTTGAGTCCTTTTTTTAAAAAAAATAGAAAATCGGGGTCAACCAAAGTGACCTGGAATAAAGGTTGAGGGATCACTCCAGAGATTTTCCTTGATTACCAATACAGACATGACTGATAGAATGAGGACTGGTGGACCAGTAGGCCTCTCCTCATTTTTACTGTCCCCCTCAGTGCTCCAGACATAGTTCGAGTCAATGAGCTTTAAGTAGTGGGCAAAAGGCCAAACTGCAGCCAGTATGCTGAAGAGTTCCCCTTCTCTTTCCTCTATTCTTGACAAGCTAGCCCTTTTTCTTCATCCTATGTCTATTCATCTTACTCTTCTGGCTCAATTCAGACACGCTTGTTTGCGGACACGGAGTATGATCTCTTGATTTCATGGTGCAGTCAATCATTAATCTCCTATGAAAACCGCACAAAACACTGCAAGGCAGGGAATTTATTTCGGTTTTTATGTGAGGTTTGGAAATAATAAATTAACCACCCAGTTTGTGTCAAAAAGATAATTTTCTAGCAACAAATGGCAAGTTGAATCACCGTAACAGAAGTCTGCACAACGTTCTTTCACTGCCTGCCAAAGCCCTAATCTTTTTCAATTAAAAAATAAGAAAACTAAAGTAAGTTGACAAACTAATTTGCTGTGGGAACTAGATGAAAATGAAGGGTATTTCTTTTTTAGGACAGAAGCTCCCTTCTCCAAGGGAACCTCCTTTTGCTCGATCCGATGAAATGACAAATACAGACCCCGGAGGTGACCACATGCAGGGCGTGCTGACCACAAATAATATTAGTGGATCTGTTAGGTGATGATAGTTTACAGGGTGAGTCCTGTACCAGACAATTGAGTATGTTTTATTTCTGCATTAAGTGCATGTGGCTTAAACAACTCACATAAGCTATTGCAGCAGTGTGAGAAGTTCGAAACTATTTATTTTATATGATCTTCATTTGTAATGGGGACCAGGAGCAAGGTATGTTCTGAGGTGTGGAAAGAATAAGGTAAGTGCCCAAAGAGCATGTCTAGGGTTTCTGTCATGGAGCTGAATTGTTGGACATTACAGGGTGAGTCATAAAACTTGGAGGTGTACCTAGAGCTTGATCCAGTTATTCATGGGATACAGAGTCTGGTACTCAAGGAATACAGTCCAGTTTGTCTGAAAACAAGCTTGTTCATCAAAAATAGCTGTAACTTTCCACTTGGTATAAGTATCAGCGGCAGCACCTTTCCATGTCATTAAAGGCCTGTAGCACTGAAGAGCAAACTGGCAAACCCACATCAATATTGCTGTGTAACAATGTAAGTGTGCCAAGCCTATTAGCCACTAACAGAAGTGGATTTAAGGGAAAACAGACTGACCACAAAATGAGGGATCTCTGGGACTGGCTAAAGGCCTGCTGACAGAAATTTGGTCTTAAAGGAGAGCCCCACCTGAGGCAGGTGGAAATTGAATATATTTCCTGTGGCTTTTTCTGGAGTAGGAACTTGGCAGTGGAACAGTGAGTGGAATTTATAGAAAGCACACTTGAGTAAGTCCCCTAATTGAAAGGAAGCATCGTTAGCTATGCTAGCTGCAGTATAACCCCAACATTCACATTTCATGTCAAATGTACTGATAAGTCTTCAAAATTAAGGTGACCCCACAAGCTCCAGAGGCCATGATTAAATATTATATTGGAGACAATTTGTATATCTCTATGACATAATCTGGTTATATGTGGGACATGAGAGGTTGTCCCAACCATCCAGTGGGGGGAAGGTGAGGAGAGACAGATATGTCCTAAGTCTGGTTTAAGTCTTTTTGTGGGTCTTAATCCTCTCTTCTTTTTCTGTCTCTTTTTCCCATATCTGACACCTCCTCCTCAGGTTCCTCTTTCTCCCTCTAGAAAGACTGACCAGTAACTGATGCTTCATAATTACCCAGGTGAGGTCTGAGTGTTTCCATATGGGAGACCTGAGTTGCGAAGCCTGTCAGATTAACATGATGTGTGTGTGTTTTCTCTCTGCTGTTTGGCCTTTCTCAAAGTATCCCATTCACAGCCTTGTGGAATAAAAGGTGGAATCTCTGGAGATTCAGAGGTGGGGTTTTAGAGGAAGGGGACAGTTATGGCTTTATTAATGGGGTGCCACTGACGTAAGCCATGTTGACCTGAATGTTGCATCTTGAGTGCTGGTCTCCGCTGTAAGGTGAGATGGTTGTTCTGTACTTCTGTGTGATTCAAAGTCTATGCGTCCGTCCATTTGGCCCACTGGGTGACAGGCTGGCTCATGTCTCAGTACCAACTAGAAAGCAGAGGAAACATATATTTCTGCTTGTCTGGAGTGGAGCATTTTCCATTTATGCCTCCACGTTAACAATAAGAGACGCTTAAAGCAGCTCAGGTTCTCTACACTGAAAATAGTAATAATAAGAAAAAGGTTAGAACGGGCTCATTCTAGTGAAGAAACGATGTGGCTCTTTGATGTTACACTGATGTATTTGATCATGTAGTGGCTGTGCTAACGATACTGTATTGGGTGCACTTATTCTGTCACAGAGGCAAGAGTGAATCGGGTCACATTAGCTTAGACCTTGACTAATACTTAACTTACTGAATTGCACTGACATAGGTCCAAAAAAGAGAGCCACTCAATATCTAGCTGGCACATGAACAAAGCGGTAATCAGATTTCATAGTAGGAATCAACCCTTCTTTCATGCATTCACCCAAAGTAGTGATTAACAGTTTTTGACATCCATCCATCCGCTACTTATTAGAAGCACACCATTGTAAGCCAGTCTCTCCCTCTCCCTGCCTCCTATCTTAGGCTCCACTTCGGGAATCCCAAGACATTCCTAAATCAGGTGGGATTTCTAATACCTTGTGTTTTTCATATGCCCTTGGGTCTACACCCAGCTGGACGTGCCTGGAATAACTCTACTGGGTGGCATTCAGGCACCATAGGATTGAGATTGAGCTTGAACAACATCAAATGGTTCCTTTCAGTTCCAGGTTGTCCACCATGTTTTGAGAAGTGAGCCAACACTACAAAAACAACCAATTTTGATTGCTTGCATCCGCAATCTGATTATTTAGGTCACTGCACAAACTTTAAAAATGGAAATCCAGAGCTTCCCCTTCATGCTTAGCTTCCACCATAAGCCCCCTGGTCCATCTGATGGAGAATATTGGAGAGGGACATTTTCTGGTATGCTGACAACACAAGGGAGGAATTTTTAAAGCAATTAATACAAAGCTTTCTCTGCTTTTGAGTCTAAAAGGTTATGCTTTTCTTGACTGAACACCTGAACTCTCTCCCCTTTAGGTTCCTCTTGAAAGATTAGTCAGGTATAATCAGGGGTGGTTAGAGGGCGAAGAGAAATCTGGGAGCTCCACCCTCATGTCTGGCCAAATATCACAGAAATATAATGCCACCTTCATTAGCATCATTCCGTCTGCCCCACGCTTCGCAGTGTTTTCTTTGGGGCGAGCAAGAATGAGAGCCCAAACATGCGCAGGCCCTGCCCATCATTATCCATGTTCAAGATGCCTTATTCTTTGGCCATCCATAACAATCCAGGCATAAAATGAAATCCGTCTGGTTTTCTCAGCTCCCGACATTAGGGTTTTACTTCAGCGTCTGAGGTATACCATAATTCAGACACTTTCACATGCTCACATTTGCGCCTTACAATCCTGGATCCTGAACAAACACGCTTGCAAAGGAAAAGATTGCTTTAAAGAGAGGGGCTGAAAATTGTGTTTAATTTTCCTCAGTTGTCTTTGTGACATCATTTTTCTTGGCTGCAGAGAAACAGAGACCACCGAACGAGGAAAATATCACGCCAGCACGTGAAATACATGTTGGGCGTTCTTTCAAAAAATGGCAACCATATACTAAACACTGGCAAACACAACTCTAACATCTAGATTTGTGTTTGTAAATTGACTAATAAAGTAATCTCAGTTAAATACAGGAAGCAGTTATTATATGTATTTACAGTTTGAATAGTGACGGAAAAACAAGCCGGTTTAGAGTAAAAAAAAAAGCATGTTTCCTTTCCAAAAGCAAGAGACTGAGAAGGAGATTGGCCGCAGATCCCAGAGAATCCCAAGTGAAGATGAGGTTAGGGCAGACAGACAGAATGTGTTACATTCATTACCCTTGTCTGTCTGCGATCATATAAAGATATCAAGTGTGCTCATCTTCTCTCCAAACTCTGCAGCTATCTAATTTAACAGGCAATAACTCAACCGCAAGCCCATTCGTGCTGGCAGAAGAACAGTTAGAAGATCTGGGTGGGTAGGGTGGAATGACAATAAACTTGATATTGTATGAATGAGACATGGAGAGAAGGATTTTGAATAAAGCAGTGTTGAACAAAGGTTTGTTTTATATTCTAATAACAGAGGTCTGTCTCAGGGATGGGGGCGGTTTGGGTTCTGTCCCGTCCCACAAGAAAGGAAGGATGTGACGATGAAGGTGGGTAAGGCAGACAGCATTCAAGAGAGATGAAAGATTCAAGAGAGAATAGAGAATTACTAGTGAGGAGATTTCTAATTGAATTTAAATAATCGTGACTATGGAACTGTTGCTCCTCCAATACTTGAATAAAATACAATTTTCTATAATGGTAGACATGAAAATTGCTTCTTTGATAGTCTTTGGTTGCTTTAAAAAAAAAAATGAAGTTCCTCAACCATCTTATGAAGTAGCTCTATGGCAACCACAGTGTCCTAGGAAGACCAACTTGGCTTTAAAAAAATTGACAAGAAACACTTACACTCTTAAAGCAGTAGAGAAAAATTACTATTCTATTGTACTGATAAAGGAGGAAGTGTTGTTTTTTTGGTGTTGTTTTACCTTGACCAGCGAGTGGAGGCTCCTCTCCCCGAACATGTCCTGGAGGAAGGTGTTGTCCTCTGGGCGGCTGATATGGGGCTGCAGCTGGGAGGGCAAAGCTGCCAGCAGCTCATAAAGGCCTAAAGGAAGGGGGAAGAGGAAACAGATAGTCGGCAGGGCAGAGGGAGGTTTAAATGCATGCATGCAGTCTGAGACACACACAGAAACATATGCATAGAAACAGATGTTTTAAACAGCTCCAGTTTACTGATACATAAAAGAAGTAGTGTAAGTGAGCAGGAATGCATACACTGTAACCTTGAACACATTGGAGACAGACACATAAGGAAATGTGTATACAGGCAAATAAATGGCAACACTAGGGCTTTTAGTCACACACTGTTGAGATGCCCTGTCATTATTTATCTCTAGATGCTCTCTTTGTTTGTGCATCTGTGGAAGAGAGCTATAAGCTTCTTTCAGCAGAAATAAAAAACTGGATTTTTGCTCCTCAGGTGGCAAAAGGAAATACGAGAGGCACTACCACATTTCCTCAACTCTTTACTTCACACTATTGTCGCGGCATTTCCTGTTGTTTGAGGAACACTTTTCTCCCCGGTAAGAAAAAGCTCCATGTCAAAAAGAAAATCTAAGTTTTGATCAGTGTAATAAAACAGATGGCACACAGGCTTCAGGAGGCTTCTGATACAACACATCTTCGATGCGTGTGAACAATCTTCTTTGGAGTGAATGCATGTGTGTTTTCAAAACTAGAGGTTCGTAAGAGATACTCCAGGTACATTGACTATTTGGCTGCTGTGCTCTGGGTATGTCATGTATATATGTATGTATAAATGTTTGTTTTATATAAAAAGCTTAGAATGGAATTGAACCGTGCACTTAAAACAAGTGAGTTCAATGTTAAGTGAAGTGAACAGAGATGTCTGACGTCATGAGCTTGCAGGGACAGCAGACTTCTATCCAGGCCTTTATTTGGACTCTATACAGGTCATCATCCGGTGACAGTGACAGAAACAGGGTGCATGGATCAGCAAGCCCATAGCTGAATCTGAATCCCCTCAAAACAACAATTGCCTACAAGGCCTTTTGGGGTTTACTAACCCGACTTATAAAAAGTAGGAATATTTCAAATTCAATTTAAAGAGAAACAGACTGGGGAGCTGATGGTTTCAAGATTAGGCTGAGGGGAGGTGAAGCACTCAGTGGGAGAGAGCAGAAAACCAGCGAGTGAGTGGGGTTCCTTCCAAACACAACAGACTCCTGGAGCGAAAACTGATGGAGAGCAGTAGCAGATACTTGTTTGCTGTTCTGTTCTGGTCTTCAGCGTGGCTGTGATTCCACTAAACCCGGAGATACAGTAAAGGTCAGGCCCGTGCTCAGTGCAGCAAAGTTGGATTATGTGCATCAAAAGGCCTCTTTACTAATGCACCAGAAAATCCCCCCAGATTCAAACTTCTCAGACAGAGCCACACAACGCTCGAAACCCCTTTGAACCAACACCGATCATGTGAGAAAAATCTAAACACGTTCACGGCGGAGCCATCGAAACATCAAAACAAACTCGAGCGGCTTGGCTACCTCTCTGAGCGCGTCTTTCATCAGAGGTCAGAGTTGAGGAGAGAAAAGAGAGGGAAGAAAAAATACACCACAAGTGCAACTCAAGTAATTCATAGCTGAGAATGATTGATTGAAAACACTGGTTGATATCGTCGGCTGATTGAATGACTGACTGACTGATCTGGCAGCGGCCGGCCGACTGGGTTAAAGCAAGTGTGTGCTGGCAGCTCAGGAGGTTTGGCAAGAGTGCTATGGCTGACTAACTCATGTCATGCACTGCTGCGGCTGCTGGCCAGTCAGAGAGATGGAGAGTCACGTGCCACTCTCTCAACCCTCTGCTTTCCATTTGCAGGTGATTTGGGGTTTGATATCTTTGAGCACACACACAGGATATATCAAGATATCCGGACCTGTTCTCCAGCTCAGAAAAAAGACTCTGTGTCGTGTTAGCGCTTCACGCCTCACTGCTACAAAGGAAAAGTAAAAGCCACTGAAGACGGGAGAGATTTTACATACATGTGCAGCAGTCTTATTAAAGCAACCCCCGTGGTTTTTACACAAGCTTAGTGTGCAATATTGTCCCTGCTATACAATCATCCGCTTCTCGGTTCTGTCATCCTCATCACCGCTAACTTTCAAGCTAAAACAAGCCGGTCTAAGGGCCGCCGGCCCCTTCAATCATTTACAACTCGGAACTCCCAGCAGAACATCTCACATTATGTATTAAAGACGTGATTTAAAGAGACAGATGAGAGGATGAGGTGAGGGGTTTAGAAAGGGCAGTGAGAGTGGGGGGAAGAGATATGGTAATGTCATTACTATTGGCAGGGCTGAGATACAGGTAGGAGGGGATGAAGGGAACAAGGGAGGGAAGGAGAGAGTGAGTTCCCCAAAGCGTGATCCTCCCCAGGTGCAAAGTCTCCCCTCCTGTCTACACTATCAAACATTCAATACTTTATTCCTTCTGACACCAATTCCTCCTTGGCCATACTGCGAAGAACTTAAGATGCTGCATGAACGGTGCCAATGGCACATTATGGGAAATACATTGACTCCATTAGCTAATCAGATATAATAAAATAATGGTGGGATGTGATAAAACACATGGTCTTGGGTCAGTGTGTCAGGATGAACCCAGTGACCCTCAGAATTCCCAGTTTCAAACAACAACAGAAAAAGCTGTAGAGGAGCCAAGAGCTAAACAAGGACTCTGCAAAGCTGAAATTAAATAGAAGATTGTATGGGTGGACAAGCGAAGAAAAGAAATGGAAGCAGAAAGAGGGAGAGGAAGGGAGCCAAAAAAACAACCACAGTGGTCACTGCGTGTAGACACTATAAAAAGTGAAGAGAAATAAATCTGTAGCCAGATGTATGGAAACATGCATAGATGTGTAACATCAGTAACCGTGTCCGGCACAGACAATGAGAGACAAAATGAGAGAGGGGGAAAGAATAAGAAGAAAGCAATTTGACCAACTCTGCACCGCTAAAGGGTGGACCAGCTTCTTGCTTTCAGGGCTGGTCTGGCTGCTTTTGATTTGTTTTGGCCAGACTACTCCAGACCCTCTCGTGCGGCGGCTGCATGTAGTGGACCTGGCAGCGCCTTGTAGTGGAATACAACGTTGTGTTGCGGCTAGCGCTGGACCAGCCCAGAGGTCCTGGAGACCAGCACGATGTTGCACACGTTGGCCGAAAAGCGTCTTCAGAGAAACCGGAGAGGCCAGGGCCTCCGAACGCTTCCCGTACAGAGGAAGTGACCACTTTAACTGCCAAACAGCACTTCCCCTCTCACGCCCACACCTCCGCAGTGGTTAAAGAAAATAACAGTGTTTTTCACGGATCCCTTTTATGTAAAACACACACACACACACACACCAACAAAATCCCAGACAATGAAATGCATTAAACATGATACGAATCAAATTGCTAGTCACATAGGTCAACAACCTCAGGGGTTTTACTACAGCAGTACAAGATGAGGAAATTACAGGGACTAATCTAACAACACAGAGTTTAACTGGTTGTAAAATATGACCCTCACCGTGACATTGGAACTACACAATTGTTTACTTACACACTCAGTAGAGGAACACTAGCACGCTGCTGTGAGACAAATCAGTCTGCTCCTGACTTTAATTGTTGGTCTGTACAGCACCAATGCTGAGGGACCTCACTTCTGTCTGGTAACCGACACACATAAAGACAAACTGTCTGTCTGTCTGCCGAAAATGAACTTGTTCAAATGCAGGAAATGAACGTTGGGTTTTACACCCCCACTGCACTTATTCCCAGGTGCTGAATGAGTTATTGACCTCCCCCATATATAATGTTCATGGGGCTCACCAGACTGCAAAGGCAAGAGCATTGTGACAACATGTGGGAGTTTTCTTAGGCTTCGTTCACACTAATGTGTTTTCATGTTAAAAGTGTTTTGAAATGAAAACAATCCAGTCCAGTCGAGCATTTTAGACGAGTTTCAGAGGGAATCGTTGTCAATGACAAATGAATATTCACGTGCACAGGGCATGAGTGTGCCAAGGTAAACGGGATACACAAGGCAGATCTTCTATTCTGCAGTTGGTTGGTTAGTTACGGAAGATACGACAAACAAGTAACAGCTATAGTGAAAAGTAAGATCAGGGATTTCTTTGCTAGGAACTGTTACTGAGGAGATGTGTAACCAACTCTCGTAATTTGCTCCAGAATTCCATTCAATGAGGCTGGATAAACGAGGCTGATGCAGTTGGTTTTCCACAGGAAAATAGTCACATGATATGTTTGTGATGAATCAGGAAAGAATACGTTGTGGTTGATGTGACAGAGTCAAGAAGCAAGCGTGAGTGACTGTGTCAGTGTTCGGTCCGTTTAGACTAAAACGCAGAGTTTTCAAACTAAAATGGGGCGAGAGATTTCTCCACCAGGGTCAGTTTTTGAGTCTTTGGAGAAGTGTGGATACCAGGTGTAAACAAAGCAAAAATGATGTGTTTTAAAACTACAATGTACTAATCCAACTACAACGATGGGTCCATTGCCAATGCATTTGTTTGTGTGTGTAAGTATGTGTGTTTGTCACTTTGCATTCATGCTGCTAAAAGAATGGAGCCACGAGCATCCGAGGCCACCTCTGAATGTGGTGATCAAATCTGAAATATGTTCCCACCTGTACTGCATCACTTGAGGCATATGTTACCAGGGCCACAGAGGATCATTTGTGGAGCCTAATGTTTATTTCACGTCCTCATTCTACATTTTATAGAAGGGCGAAGGCTACCTCAAGCATAACAAAATAAGACAAAGGCAGAAAGGAGAGCGAAAAAGCAACACAACATCTGAGATACACATTGACATAAATAACATCTGATTAAAGTGTATGTGCAGACAGGAGAAGATTAATGACACTAAAAACAGAAGGAACTCTTTCCATAAGCAAGAAATAACAACTACAGTGATGATGATTCCTGCATTTAAGCAAACAGGATTTTTCTCAGAAGGGAGAAGATGTAGACAGGCTGTGGGTGGGAAGACAGATTTCAGTCAGGCGGCAACGTAAGGAGATGTGTTTAGGGCCCGTTGTTCACAGCCAACGCTGGACAGGACAAAATATCAGTCAACTGCCCCCATACAGCATCTGAACTGTCCTGAAGACGACCTGTGCAGGACCATTTTTCAAACTTTCTCTTTATTAAAGGAGATGACAGGAGCATGGAACTCCAGCTGCAACATCAAATGTCTGGATAAAGGGACTATTTGATTGGTGCAGCATCAACCTCTAGACGTTAAATTATATAGTATTACAAGCTATATCAGCTGAGCAGATGCTGCGATTTTTAAACATAGTTTGTAATGGTCAAGCAGCATTCTGCTTGGAAAACAACACTGGGAGACGGTGGAAGAGCGTGGAGAGACGCAACTTATAAAGCTGGCCCGGGAACTCATCAGCAGGAGTCTGCGTTCCATTCAAGCCCACAATCCTCCCATTACCAGCTCCAAAGACCAAACCACTTCCCCACATTAAAAAAGGTCAGGGGACAGAGCCCTCCAAGATCATCTTCAATGATATTACAGAGTCACGGTCCCTGACTAACTCCATCATTTGAGAGGAAAAAAAGAGCAAGTACATTTTGCAAGATGTTAGTTAGGCCTCCACAGCATGGAAAAATGAATTAAAGTACTAAGGGCCAGTCCAGGTGCAATCAAGCGTCACTCCAATCATACATCAGTTGCTTCACCGCCACTCGCTGAAATCTGAATATCTTTTCAGGGCCTACAAGGAATCTGTGGCCTTTGCTGAGATCATGTCTCATTCTGGGAAGTAAAAAGAATCCAGGTTGCAAGAGCTTAACGAAGTTGCATTTCAGAGCCAGGACAGGCCAAGCCTTTCAAAACGGATTTTCAATACGCCATTGAATATCACGGTCCTCACCCGGTACTCTGCTCCACGCTTCGTTACACCTTCCTTGTTCAAAGGGCTGTCGACACATTGAAAACAGATCTCAGGACAAAAGGACAAGTCCAATCAACTCTATTGAACGCATATAACCTGCAGGGTGCATCCACCACCTGAGGAGCCAGTAGTATTTCAGCTACGACAGTTTTAACAAACACACTGGAGACTTGTGAAGCTTGAGCAGAAGCACCTGCCGCAGGACTAGAACGAAGTAACATACAGTAAATGGAACTTGGTATATTGCCTGAGTTGTTAAACTGCCCTCTTACAAAACTTCTTGAAATCTGGCAAAGGATATATAATGTAAGGACGGAAAGAAACGAACATGAATAACAAAGAAAAGAAGGTCAGGAATACCTGACTAGACAAAAATATAATGACATGGATAAAGCAGATACATGAAAGTTCCTGTGTACACTGGCGTGTGCATGCCCAGTGTGTGTGAGTGGTCACGTGATAGGTGTTTTTAGCCGTGATAGTATGGATGGGAATTAAAGCTGATAATGAGCCAAAATGTTTGGACAGAGATTTATTTTTGTTTGGAAACGCCAATACGTAATAGTGTGGAATGGATGTAGCCAAAGTGGAGTTGGATACTTGGATAGAAGGTCCTGAAATCTGCAGGAAGGCTCCTCCAGAACTTCTTTAGCTTACATTCTCTCTAACATGGCAGACACAAAACAGCAGCCGCAACAAACCAGCCAGATGCAAATGACCTGCCACCTCTGCTTACTGTGGCAATAGAACTGCAACAGACATTCTGGAAGAGGACTGCATGTTCTGTCCAAAGCTGTGGCCAGCATCTTACTTCTAACAAGTCTTCCAGGGAAATATCAGAGGCAGACATACCAATCCACCTAAAAGCCTTCGTTCTGATCATGCATTAATAGGAGCACTTGTGAAAATCTGTGCTATAACTTTACACTAAATCTTTCTGTCTCAATCTCAAAGGTGCAGACTATTACTCAACATCCCATTCCTTGGTTGTCAAACAGAGCACATGGGCTGTAAAGCTGTTTTCAGGTTCTTTCTAATGCAAGTGTGCACGTCCTGCCCACCAACGACCGATTTAGTGCCCTGTATGCTTTGGACGAGAGCTGTTGAAGATGTCATCCCACCTCAGAGAGAAGGAATTCTTTGTATTCAAACAAATAAAATATATCATTCCACTCTCAGTCACATTCAGTCTCTTTCTTCTACATCTGCTTCCCTTGACAGTGTTTTTATTTTTTTGGTAAAACGATGTGGAAATTTTAGTTCTGATGTAACTGGAAACAGGGAGCTCTTCCAGTGGCAACAAATCCTTGTGTTTCGGTACTGTATCACCGCAGCACACAGCGCGGCTACTGGCCAGGGACCACGACAAATGGCTTGAAGCTCCCAGAGGAACTGCCACCCCCAACCCCGGCACAGACAAAAGTCCTCCCCCGGCCCTCCCTGATGTCTCCAATGAGTTGAGACCAGCCACGGCCAGATGCTCGGGATTCTTGACATCAGGATGGAAAAATGTACTGTCGACCTTGACGGAGAAAAAAACAATAGGGCCATATCCTTATCATATTGCTCATATTATTCGGAGACTTGTGTTTATGTGAGCATTTTTCCTATATAAGAGCATGTATGTGTGGGAGCAATAATACAGTGAAGTGACACAGTGCTCCACCATAGGAATATCTGCATCTCATTACCCAGCATCATTATATAGCCATCACCTTCTACAACGGGGGTGTTCAAGATTGGACAGAATAAGATGGCTGGAATCGCTCATCTATCGTTCTCGCACAAACATGCACAGATGCTGCCAGTAAGTTATTAGCGTATCTGGTAAAAGAGTTGTCCCATCGAAAGATTTCCATGTGCAGTCTCTTTCTTGCGTGTGTCGGCCACCTCCTCCGCAGCTGTGTGCACGGCCGAACCACCACCCTTATCATTTAATGCTGTGTGGGGACTGTAAACCTTGATAGAACATGCAGGTACGGCTTGGAATAACACAGTTAACTTATATAAGGTTAATAAAAGGGCATCGGGGTCTTTGGAAGGGACAGTTTGAGAGTGTCGCTGCACGGCTTTCAGTGGGCGCATGATTTAAGGGGCACCACGTAGTGACAGTTATGGCACATTGGGGAAAGCGTGTCACTAAACTGTTGGCATTATGTAGCTCTAAGTGATTTTTTTAGGACATCACAACATCATTTATCATAGCAATGAATGTCTCTTTCACTAAATCAACGAGATAAAAGAGAGAAAAACTTTGTCGACCTATATTTCTGGTATAATCATAGAAAGTTATCTAAAGTAAATATACATTTTAATAGACAGTAATCTGGACGTCCAGGCTGATTTCAATAAACATATTTTGGAGAATAAGATAAAATTATAAAATGGTCAACAGTGGTTAACATAGCTGCCTCAAAGCAAGAAAGTTCTCAGTTTGAAAAGGCCCCAGCCTCCAACCCACATTGATAAACAAACACAACTAATGGCTGGATGGAATGGATGAATATGTGAAAATATATATATATGTATATGAGAAAATAGTCTGTATTTATAAGCAGCACAGCTGCCAGAGGGAATCTGGGGATCAGTATCTTGCGTCAGGACACTTTGGCACAAAGACTGGGGGAGCCTGGCATCCCACAGCCGATTTTCTGCTTAGTAGACAACCCGCTCTCGCTGCTGAGCCACAGCCACCGCAATACGACATTATACGGTACAATATGATACGGCATAGACAAACATTTTGGATCCCTTACGACTGTGACCAAATTAACAGGACATTTTAAATAAATTCCCTGTGCTCTCTGATGAACAACCTGTACAGTGGATTCATGGTATAAAAAAAAAAATACTAACAACTTTTTGAAACTAACACTTTAGTAGCACTTAAATGGCACTTACTTATAGCACTTTGTAGTTTTGCTTTATTTTGAAGAAATTGTACTTTCTTGATTCTTGTCGTCCTGGGTCTGTACCCTCGGGGTTGAATGCACTTATTGTAAGTCGCTTTGGATAAAAGCGTCAGCTAAATGAAATGTAATGTAATGTAATGGTTTGCGAATTATCTCAAACATATCTGAATTTATATTCTGATGTTGATATAACTGGAATTTATTAACATTATCATTATGTTTGTATGCAGTCAGGAGCAATATAAGCAAATCTTACACTCATCTGAAACTCAGGTACAAGTGAGGTAAGATTTTTGTCTAATTTTTGTTCCAATTTCTCCAGCTCTGAATCACCGCTATCCCCCCATGCAGCGTCTCCCCCACAACCGAACCACTCAACCAAAAAAGTGCAGTCACATAACTCCAGAAACAGGTCAGAGAATGGGGCCAAAAGGAGCAAACACCCACTCACACATCAGGGGGCTCACTGACCTCTGAATGGCATAAACCAGATGCTGCTGAGAAAAGGAGGAAGCTCCTCATCTGCAGACAGTGCGCTGACGTTACCATAAAAGCCAATACTACAAGACAGACTGTATAAATACTGACATGCTGTGTATGCAGTGAATGCTGTCATTGATTTCTGTACGACAGCGATGATAAACATGGCCAAGTCATTTTCCATATGTTAATTTTGAAATGAAACAACACTGAAATGCAACATCCGTTTCCTTTTTCTAGATCAGTTATTGTGTCTTTTATTGCATCTTTTTGGCATGGGGGCCTCTCTTTGTCATTGAGGTAGATCGGCTATCCTGTGATGCTGCAAGAAAACTAAAAAACACACATTGCAAAATAAATTAAAACTTGAAACTTAACCTTGGAGCTAATGGAGTTCGGAAGGGAGATTGATGGTGTGTCGCAGACAGAGGAGTGGGCTGGTCGTGTCCATGTGAGGATGAAATAAACTGACATGAGCCGAGCCAAACTGAGCAGAGGCGGAACAGTTATCTGTCCCTGACTGAGCCCACAACAAAAGTCCATCAGAGTTGAACTGGAGAGGAATGACTAAACTCCAGCTGCAGAACAGACGTGCATTTGTGGAGAAGTGTTCAGATTAATTCATCTGAGCAGTGGTTTGAATTATCGTCTGAACATCACTGCGAAGAACCCCTCACCATTATCAGCCCCGTGAAGTGTTTGCACAGTTAGAAACAAATTTTCTCTTTCTTCTTGGCCTCCTTGTTAGAATATGAATTAATGCGTATTGGATCCTCAGAATAGCAGCCAACAAAATGTCACATCAAAACCACAACCTCTTGAAAGCATGGGGCAGGGTTTTCTAGCTGTTGAAGGATGGACAGTAGAGGTTGGACACACTCAGACAGAATGTTTCAAACACCAAGAGCGAGGCCAGCATCATCAACTAGAAAACCTGCTACTAATGTGCTTCCAAAGCATTAATAAAAAAAACATAAAAGTCTGAAGAGTCCACAGAAAACCCAATCACTACCACGGCATCTCCAGCAGTCCCCACGGTCATATTCAAAGGTCATTTTTTCCAATCTTTCATCGTTCTTCAAGCTTATTTTTTCACTATTTGGTTTCATTTATTAGACTCCAATTCATACAAGGGCTTGCTGTTTACTCGGGCTAAGACAGGGAGAGCGAGAGAAAGAGAAAGACGGGAGACAGAGGGATGGTATGATCTCACATGTGCCCTCCATTTGTCTGCCCATGTGTTTGCTTTCATAACACTCCAATAATGAACCTTTTCATAAGATCCACACACTCACCTGTTCTCCTGCCCAAATCTGGTGATGGAATAGGAGATCTGCTACTAAAAGATAGTTATATCGATGATAATATTTTCCCCCATTATGGTAAAAGTCTCAGCACGGTGCTTCATCTTCTGTGTGTGTGTGTGTGTGTGTGTGTAGTGACGCTGGTGTTGAAGGGTCTGGAGATGGCAGAGCTGCTAAAGAAAAGAATCTAAGCTTCTGGTGAGATGCTGTAATGTCTGTGTAATTACTGGCAGCCACTATATGTGGAGGAGTTATTGTTTGTCTCTGGATTTACGCTTGTCTGCTGACGTATTGCTGCATACACGCCAAAGCTCCATTACTACTCAAGGTTCGTGCTGTAGCGGACGTGCAAGAACCTCTAAAATGTACATAAAATGTTGTAAATAAAAGGATATACGCATGTTTACTTATCCAAGGAATCCACAACACTGCATGACACTAGAATGACGGTTTGAAAGTCAACCCAGTAAATCTGCCCCTAAAGTATTCTGTAAATCAACAGGACCAGCAATAGCTTGACACATTAATAAATCCAGTGTTTAGTATCGTTTTACAAATGTTTTTCTCAGCCTGCCTCATGCCTCAACTATGTCTGTTATTTTTGCTAAATCATTTCCCATTCACAAAACTGTAATCAATCTGAGGTTTCTAGTTTCCAAAACAATTCTATATTTTTTTTTTAAATAAATATTTTATAATTTTGTGGGTGCTTAAAGAGCCTTTATTGTGGGACTGCCCAGTAGTCAAGTCATTCTGAGACAGAAGTCATTAACTTGTTTTTCTTTGTTTTCACCGCGTCCATTTGTTTGTCGGTTGCTTTGTCTGTTTCGTTTGCAAGCAAGATAACATAAAAACTACTGGACGGATTTCTATGACACTTGGTGTATTGATGTGATCGTGAGAGAAATACAAATATAATGAATTTTGATGTGGTATTTAAGGGGATTGTTGGGCCTTAATGGAGGTAAGCACTCTGCTGAGTGCCACTTTAGTTATGTATTAAAATATCTATTTTTTGCTTTATTTTTCCTCGCCTACGCCTCTTTGTTTTTTAGTTTTTTTATCAACAGCAAAGACTTTTGATGTTTATTGTTTTTGTCTGTTCTTTGGTGGGTTATGTTACGGTGAGTTATATTTTCTTACTGATGTTCAGGGCTTCACAGCATTTGTCCAAAAGAGTAAACTGAAGAAAAATATATTGTTTCAGCGGAAAACCCATGAACCTATCTGTTTTTAAAAATATATTCTTACTTGGACGGGAAATCTTGATATGGCGTAAGTGATATTAATCGTAGTCCAAGGAATACTTGGGATCGAGTTACATATTACCAAAATAGCATTTAAATCTGGAAGGACCAACACTCTCTTTTTTGCCCGAGTCCATATCTGAAATAACGTCAGTCTGGTTCATCTTACTGCTCAGGTAAACCCTGTTATTTCTGATGGATAATCTGGTAAATATGAGGTTTAATCCCTCTAAACTGACATAGAACAGATGTCGCTGAAAGGCTAGTGTTTTATAGGACACTACCAATGCATCATTTTTTTCCATCATTCCTGGTGGAACTTTACTCTTAAATCCACAACATTATTTTAATACCAAGTGTAATACTTCCAGGACCCTGTGTAAACGTTGGTACAATACTGGCTCTCCCCAGTGCCAGGCCAGCCACAGGTATTCGTGAGTTCACCAGGCCTGCAGATCAGTGACCTAACGTTCATTCATAATGTTCATCATGTTTCACCTGCGCACACAACTTCACAGGACCATCAAGGGGGAAGCAGAGGAGATGGGCCAGTGGAGTCTTTACGTGTTTTATTTGGAAACCTGAGCCCGTGCCGGTAATTGCCCAAAATGACTCTAATCGTAATTGACGGTCTGGCTTTCTACTTTGTCTGCGCAAATTTCCAGGACGACGGGGGCTACAGTAACTCTGTTAAAAGTCTGGACACAGTAACGCACACACTCTTTATCCATCAGAGCAGGACTTTATGTCTGTCCTTCTTTTGTCCTCTCTGTGCTTGCCCTTGTGCATCTGTGTATGCACGATGGTGCAGCCGGCCATTAAGCCCGACTGAGAGAAGTAAGGTATTCCTGAGGGGAGAGGTGGTGATTTCTGGCAGCTGTCTCAGCGTTGACAAGCTTTGACGTGTTCTTCCGTCTGACATCACACGCTCATTCACACACACTCCGCTTAACAGAGGGGTGAAAAGAAAGAGACGGAGTACAGGATGCACACCTTGATGTTATTTTGCTAAATCTGAAACTGTGTGTTTTTCAATTTTGCAGAGCAGAAAAAAGGAGATTAACAGTTTAAGAAATTGTAAAATAGCTTTAGGGCAGATGTGAGTGATTGATTTCTATTTTTATATCAAATTTAACAGAAATTGGTGGGCACACCTTATTTGACTAAAGATATTATGATTCATTGTAAGGGCTCATTTAAGCTTTCTTTACGGATGAAAAGAGATCCGTCCATTTCAAACGATGTATCCGTCACTGCCGACTTACTTCCATTCATTCTTTATATTAGCAGGCTTTTCCACTGGAGGGAAATGCAGAGTGGAGAGTTTCTGACAAAAAGCATGGCCACGGTGGAGGAAGTTCTCCAACAAGCTGTTCTACCATACCTTTTGTCCCTGTGTTCAGGGGAAGTAACATCATATAGACGCCTTCCTTACCAAGTTGCTACGCCTCTCCTTAAAAAAGTCGCTTTTGCCGAAGTTACTCCCTCGTGTCCATTGGTCATTTTGCTTGAACTATTGGCTACACTGCCCTTCACGATTTCCCGTGGTCCTGCCCTGTTTCATCGATATCCATCAGCTTTCAGAAGACGTGCACGAAAGCAGATTACATTTCCATACCTGTATCTAACGAGCATAAATGAGTCTTCAGGCCATGTTCGTTATAATGGATGTAAAAATGTGATTTACAGTACAAAAATACTTAAGCAATTTCAGCTGGAAGCACATTTTACTGGTTTTGTGTTATGTGCAGAAAAACTTGAATTACAGCTTGTGTTCCTGGCCGAGGGGTATGTACCTGGCTCGTGGCCGGCTCCGGTGGCCAGGGCAGGCATGGCTCCTGCCGGCTACTTCCTGCTTCCCCTCAGGCTGTGGAAAATGACAGCAGGGCGTCAGAGCAGTGGGCTTCTCAACAGCTTTCCCCCGGGAGTAGCTGGATGTGAGGACAGGATTTATGCCATGGAGCCCTGCAAGAGAACAAGATTTTAGAGGCTACTTGTCAAATGGCAGAATGGCCGCACACACGTGTGTCAGTCAGCTACAGGTTGTGTGTGTCTATGTTTGAGTGTATGTTATGGGGTAGTGTAGCCATGGTTATGAATATCTCCCATATGAGCAAATATTGTATATGAATTTGTGTGCAGGTGAACCAACAATGGACAGTGAATGATTCACTGAGAGAGAGAGTGTGTGTTTTGACAGTACGTTCACAGTTGGCTGTGGGTGTTTACAACCCAACACTTCTTTTCCCAAGCTGATGAACATCATGCTTTGTACATGAGCCAAACCAAACACGCACTCAGACACACATGCAACACGCACCCGCAGCTATCCCACACTTTATTCTGCTTCCAGCGGAAACAAGGGGAACTTTATCCACCGAGGGGAAAGCAAGCATCTGAAAGCAACAGACCTGTGAAAAATCAAGCAGGCGTGGAAAAGCATCGCTTCGTAAATAACGGCGCTCAACTGGAAAGCCAGATAGAGCAGGAACAGGAAGAGAGGGGACGTAGAACACACATACAAAGTCTGTGGCTCATTGACCCCCCCCCCCCCCCCCTGAAGCGGATGAACATGTGCAGACACACACACATATTTAGTAGCGTACAATAAAAACATTCAAACAGCTAATATGCATTAATTCGTATAGAAGAGGCAGCCGGCCCTTGTAATTTAACCTAACAAAGCTCTGAAAGATCTAGAATTTTAGAGTTTACCGAACAACACAACTGGCTTTGAAGGCAAACTAACTAGTTTAACCAGTGCAGTGCCCATTCTAGACCTCAGCCCAAACTAATCTGCGCTTTCCTGGCCTTGACTCAGCCAAAACTCACTGAACCTATAATCCCCCCCCCCCCACACACCCCTCAGTATACTATGTATACATACGTTCATTCATAGTTGCTGTTTTTAAAAGGCCATAAACTGAACAATCCCTGAGTCCGGCGAAATCCTGCCAGCTTTATCAACAAAAAAAAAAGGAGAATGAAAAACAATTTGGTACGATCCTTCAGACATTTTCAGCGGTCAGCTCAATGATCCATTACATGTCAGCTGCCATGACTCGTGGCCCAATCAAACTCAGTTACCTAAACTGTAGGGCCTTGAGGGTCCCATTAGCAGTTCAACTCACTGACAGAAAATGCAACAACAGCAGTGACATAAGCTGCATTATGTGTCTCCCTAGTTGCTCAGTGTAGTAAAAAGCTGGCTCAGGGCAGAGATTGAGTCACAGTGCATTATGGTTATTCTGACACAGAACCACTGGGCCGGAGACAGGGAAGCCCAAGACGCCTGCGCTCTTCCAGCTCATTAGGACCCCCGTCAGTGGTTAGGTGGCGTCAGCAACACACACAACTGTTTTGATTTCAGGTGCATTTCAGCGAGGAAACAGTGGATCAGAAAATCCTGCAAAACATATTTTCTGTAAAGAATGTTTCACTCAGCCCCCGCAGTGGCGGCTGCACAGGATCGACTATGATCCTGGCGCTTTGCCCCGCAACACACACAGGTCGAGGCTCGAATCAGTAATGATTTGCCTTTGTAACGAAAAGCCCACCACGCCTGTCTGACAAACTGTGATGTGAATTCACCTCAGGGCCAAACAGACCCCAGGTGGAGCCTTGTGGAAAAAACTTCTCGCCAATACAGTCCTTAAGATGCCTGAGTGAGCAGGTAAGCAAGCCACTGAGAGCATATCAGAAGGAGAATATTTTTCTCCTGGATTGAGATGTACAAAATATGGTGCATTCATCAAAGGAGTGCTTCAGGAGGGATTGGTTTTCCAACGAGAGGCGATCTGGGAGACGAGTTCCAAATCCTGCTCCTATGTCATGCCAGCCTCAATTTGTAGGCCTGATTCGTCAGTTGTCTACCCGATCTTTGCACAAGCATAAAGTACAAATTAAAAACCTGCTGAAACGGGGAGTGTGGTGCAGTTCAACCCTGTATTGTACTGCAATAAAATAGGTTAAGGGGGCCGGCAGAGAAGGGCAGTGGCGCCTCAAACTATGACCACAAAATCTCTCCAGCAGCCCAGATTGAACAGGGGACCCGACGTAACAGCCAGCGGGTTAATGCCAAGAGAAATGACCCATGCTAAATCAGTTCAGTGTTTCACAGAAAGAGGGCTACGGCACGGTTTTGTCATAAGACTTTGTGATTGAAATGACAGACTTGAGTAAAGACAAGGGAAGCAGGAATGAGGGGGGGCATGAATACTATTAAGGTATGCCGTGCTGTAATATTGGTCTTTTAGCCATTTGTTGAAGAGTAATGACCACATGATCCCTGATCTGTCCAAGGATCCATCTTTCCATTTGGGGAGCATTCTGAGGGCCAGGAAGCATGTTGCCGAGCCGGGAACACCTGGGACTTTTTTAGATGACCCAGAAGGATCATAAGAGTCCGAATTAAAGAAACATTCCCCGCTGTCAGAATGCTCTAACTGGGTTTGTGCAGCTCGCAAAATATCAGATGGTCAGGGAGTGAAGGGGACACTTTGCCATGTGGACGAGAGATGGGATACGCTTTAATTGTAATGAGGTATTCCTCCGTCTACCCCAGTGCACTTCCACCTGTTAGTATACTTCTGCCGCTATCTAGTGGAAGGGTTTGGTACTGCAGGGAGTAGTCACGCTGAAATCCCTGCTGTGACACAACTTGAAGCTCTTCTCCCCAACAAAGACCTGTATGTTTGTGTCTCAGGAGACGCTGTCTGTGTCTTCAAAGTGTTGTTCAGAGAGCAAACGCTGAGGTCAAATCAATGTTTAGAGGGAAAACAGCTCGGCGGGAATGATTGATTGGTGGACAGATAAAAGCAGGGAGGTGAAGAAGACTGTTATTCCTCTTCTTTTGTCAAAAACAAGTCCATCCTGCCTGACTCTCAACTGGATGCTGATGAAGTTTGTGAGAGAAACCACAGAGTCAGGAGAAAGACACAAGATCTATAATCTCACCTCACCTTAGGCCGAAACAACAATTTCCAACTTCTGAGTTTACAACCTGGTATCGTTTTTTTATTCTCTTGAATCTTTTGCTTCTTCCTTCCTCCCAAGAATGGATTTGACAGTGAAGGAATCGCAGCAAGTGGCCAAAAGGCAACAAGAGCCTCATTAGGAAAAGAAACAAGTAGAAAAACACGTCACTCTCCGGAACATTCACATGGTTTTACTGGGCGGAATTGGTTCTGCATTCACGCTGCCTCCATCTGCACCTGGACAGGACGTGCTACTGGTGACGCGGCAGAGGTCGGCTCTGCCATTCAGCGCGGCCGAAACCTCCCCGGGGTGCTGTTGGCGTGTTGGACTCTGTTCGGGACTGTCCCACATCGAGGGACAGGAAGGACAGCTTTTACTAGGCCACCATGACTGACACCGATCCGCCTCATCACACGACAGACTCAAATCCAAAGCCACCTCTGTCACACCTGCTCTGGTTACAGCTCTAAGGACCAGTTTGCTCCAAAGCTATGCTCCAGCTCCAGTGTCTGCGGACTCACTCCAGTCTAATGAGTTTATCTACACTGGTCCTTGGTCAGATGATGGAGCTATTTGGCCTGTGTGACACCTGCTCACGTTACCAATTCCATACTGTCACTGTGCAGCTTTCGCCCTGCAGTTATTTTAGTCTTTTGTGAGATAAAGGAGATAAGGTTTTATTGACCTTTGTGCCTTTGTTTTCATGGATCTTTATGATCTTCAGCTATTTTCCCTCCAGAAGTCACACTTTGTAGGACTGAATATCATTTTCATTTCATGGCTACAGCTAATGCAACACCCGATTTCTGGTTGTGGCACCAGGACAACATGCTTGTTTTATTTTTGAACGTTTTTAGTACTTGGGTTACTACAGAAGAAAGTAGGTGTGGAAGAAATTGTTGTGGTAAATGCAAAAATACAAATACAAATAAATAAATATTTTAATAAAGCTCCAATCTCCAGTTATTATCCACTCTCTGAGACGCATCCCTTTATCTGTCCTGCTGCCTTCTACTTCATAATCCTACGAAATATCCAACATCTTCCACTTTCATTCAAAGCTGCATGTTGAAGAGTGCCCTGACTTGTTTTCACAGGAGCTTCTGTGCTGTTACAGCGATGATAACAAAAAAGCAAATATCTTTCCATACAAAGAGGCATTCATATTTATGCTGTGATGGTGTTTAGAAAGAGAAAGCCGGAGCTTGAGCAACACAGAGAGAAGAAGAGATGTGCTCTACCATGTGGGTTTTACGAAGAATTCATAAAGTTGCTCTTTTTATGGAAAACTGTGTTCTCTACTACTTCGAGCCCGACTGGTGGGCTTCAGCTTTGGGGTGAGGGTATGGAGTGGCTGTGAAGACAGATTGGATGTAAAATCAATTTGTATTTCAGCTACTCTACATCATATTGGCTTGTAGAGACCACAAAGTGCAAAGTCAGACAGACAGAAGTAGATAGAGTTACAGCCACATGCACACAACCGTACATGACACAGTCGTAAGAGTATAATTTCAGCTGATCCAACTGTGGTAGAAGCGAACATTCATTTACACTCAGACGCACAGTGGAACTACATTTCAATGGGCTGTGCATAATTGCAGTGTATTAAACTGTGGTCGAGGGTAATGATCATCCACATGACATTTTCGAGATGGAAATACCGAAAATCCTCCTGATGCCGGCTGCATTGGGCAGCCCTTTGCCTTTTCTGTTTCTTCTGTGGAAAAACACATTGTTGAATAATGTCTTTCTCCTGCCGCGGCCAGCACTGCCAAGATGTCACCATGTCGATTCCTATTAAGTGTAATGTGCGTGACGCTGGCAGGACAGGGTTGTGTTTTCAGGCGTGTGCCACGCGAATTCCTGCTAATAATCGTTAGCTTTACAAGGGATTGGAGCTGCTTAAACTAAGTCGTGGCGGTGGCTGGCATGGCCCAGTGTTCCTGGACGGACTTACTGTGTGAGGAGCAGTAATGACGATGAGCAATAGGAAGAAGTACACGCAGACAAGTAAAAAACATGTGGAAACAGATTAGGGGAGCAAATGTGGAATATCACTGAACACTGTTAAGCCATGACGAAGGAAAGTTCAAAATGAGAGGTTAATAGAGAAATGGGAAAAGTGATCTCTCTACTCCTCATCTCAGGTGGGATTTTTCTGACAGCTCAGACAGAATCAGCACGCTGCCACGTGTTGCTTTGAGGCATCGCAGCTTTCCACATAAAATACATCTGCTTATGTGTATATATGGGTGTTTTCTTCTCTCTCCCTCACAGAATCACATACACACAGACATAAATCAGTGTTTAGGTCAACCAGTCCTTCCGAGAGCCTAAAACATCTGAAATCGTTCTCTCCTGACAATCACCACAACACACAAGGAGGGTCTTAGTTGTTAAAAATAAAATCACTTTTAAGAGCAGATTCATCTCAACATTTACAAGAGGAACGGAAAGATGTTTTTCAGGAACTCAGGGCTGACTGATATGGGAAAATTTGAGTCAGGGAGCTCTGAGTACATCAAAGATGATGCACGACCAGTCTCAAGAGAACAAGATATTTATTACAGAGGGTAACCAGAGATGCTGGTGGATTTGTCGAAACTGCTTTGAGACTTTGCAATGGCTCTGAACCCACTACTCACATCGGTGGGTCAATTGGGTGGTTTTTACTTAAGAAAAGCACATATAAAGGCGTATTCTGATGTCATCTACATTGTAGGTGTGATCTTTAGGTTGTTAATAAATATATAATGGATAAGAATGATAAGTAATTGCGGCTCAAACTCTCTTTGTCCTTGCAAACAGTCCTCTGACCACACAAAGACCTGTGCACTAATGTAAAAACACTCATCTGTTCAGGTACAATAAGTGACTGAATAGAGCAGAGTCATTCTGATCGAACAAACGAAGAAGATATATTAACACCGGTTATTAAACGCAACCAGTAAAATAACACAAAAGCTTGGCAGGGACTTACCAGATGACTTCCTTCCTGCAACAAAAACATGGGTCCAGGTCCACACACAACAGCAGCGGGCACACCCACTCTGTTGGTACAGTGTACGCTCACTGACTCCTCCCACTCAGGAAGACACATGCACAGCAGGTGTATCGGCTCACCTGAACAGACCTGATACTCAAGTTTCTGTTCCTGCCCACGGTGCTCCGCCCTCTTTCACCTTACACGACGACTCAAAGGTAAACAGTGTTAACCTGTGTAACCCCAGCTCTTTATTAATGTCTATTCAGCCAAATTAGGCTTTACAGAATGTTTTTCTACCACTTGTTAATATAGTTTTAAGAATAAAGAAAAAATGGTTCAGGGCTAAAGAAGAGTTTATATTTCACAAATTCCCTGACTGCGCTGGTACAAACCATAGACTGTAGGGTACAAACCTATAACTGTGTCATTCCTTACATTTGTGGGAAACTCAAAACAATAATTAGAAATGATTTAATCAATCTAAATATTAATTAATTACTTAATATAATTGTTTTACAGAACAGCACTAGAATCAGATAAGACTATGTGGCACACTGTCCTTAACCTCTCAAAGAGTAGTGACAACAAATGGCCACTAGATGGAGCAAGCACCTTACTATAAATGTCCAGTTATAATATTGTGCAGGAATTATTTTTAGGCGAAGGAGCAGACAGTGTATATTGTTTTTATTTCTGCACACAGCTTGTTTGTCTCTGCCTTTCTTTACGACCTCAGATGTGTCAGTAAAGATGGGAGCCAGTGATCTCATCCTCTGTCTGCCAGAACCCCGTTATTACTATAACCAAGGAGGGGGTCACAAAGGCTGATAGCAGTCTGCCACATGCACAGCAGTGTGTTTTGTTTTTTCGATGGTCATGTCTGCACAGAGACACAGAAAATAACCATATCCAGACTGAAAATCTGATCACAATACAGTTGATTAGCAGAACGGTTTTGCAGCACCGTTGTCACAAACATGATTCTATAGTGTAACTGTTTAAGAGATGATTTTTAATAATGTTGCAAAAAGAAAATCCACTAGTTTTATCGACACAAATGACATGACGTGCAATACAGTCAAGCGTTTTTCTTAATGTTGCTATGTGTGAATGTTGTACATTAAGTGTGTGCTTTTATATGACTATATTAACTGTTAATGTTGTCATTTTGGTCAGGTCTCTAATGCAAAAGGAATATAATGTAGTTATATTAAATAACATAAACAAATACAGAAACTAGAAGGGCACCCCATACAGCAAATACCCTGCCAAGGCCCAACAGTCCCAAACTTGAACTCAATCAAGCGGCACGAAATAGTACACACTTAAATATCAGTCGCCGGATTATGTCTGATTTCTTTCGTCTAGAGCCATGAATTATTGCCTCGGAAATTTGTGATTACATTAAAAAACGCCCTATTTAACAATGTTACGAAAAGTTATCTGCCCCTCTGTTCAGATCTGCCCCAAAATTCATGGGAATTTGTTAAGCAGTTTCTGCCACACCTACAAACAAACAACCAAGAGACAGGGACAAACACATAAAAAGTTCTAATTATACCTTATTATTATTACTATTATACATACCATATGTGACCTGTTTTTATGAAATAAAACTCAAAATAGTTAAGTCATAATATCTAAAACCATTAGTCGCAGCCCTACAGTGTTCTCCCATACACTTCCATGTCTTCACACCTCTTCCACCTCTTTGTCCTCCTCCCATCTCGCCCCTCTGGTTCCCATGCACACACAGCAGCTCTTTGTCTCTCTCTGACCCATTAACAGGGAAAGGAGGCACTATCAGTCGCCACTCACACATTCCTCCCTCACTCTCCCCGTCTCTGTCACACACACACACACACACACACAAACACACACACACACACGCACACGCACGCGCACACGCACGCACACACGCACACACGCACACACAGTTTGGCGGTTCACATGTGTCATTGTAAATGACAAATTCAATTAATCCTGGACATGAAGTGGGAGACAATGAATCATCCTAATAAACTCTACAGAGGGACAGAAAGACAAAAGGGTGGATGGGTTGGTGGTCATTGTGGTGCTGGGAATAAAGGAGTAAAAATCCACACTTTGCTTAATCAAAAAATACCATTGACGTGACTGCTTTACTTAAGCCCTGCAGGACCCATGGTGCCTGAATTAAATTGTATTTATTTATAGGGAGGGAGAGACACATCCCATTAATCCTTTATGCAAACAATTTATTTACCACATATGTACTTTGCAACTCCACCTTTCACCAACATTAATTAGATGATGACAGATTCTCCCACGACATCTGTGAGGCAAATAGCAATGTGCCTACGATGAGAGGCCCAGAGAGAACAGCAGGTAGACATAAACCTCACTAATCCGGACATCCCTCTAAATGCCAGTGTCGCTGGGTAACCTACATCCTCGGCAGATACCACAGGAGGGAAATACTCTACCTGCAGCACTCGGACCGAGGCAGGACAGGAAATACAGATGGAAAACTAGAGAGACAGCTGGTTTGACATACGGACAGATGGGATAAAGCATGTGAGAAAGCAGTGATGCAACAGACAGAGAGGTCTAAAGGGTAACGTCAGGTCTGCAACCTTCCATCTGCGCGGCTGCATACACATGCACGAACCCCTGCTGTGTGTGTTTACAGGACAAGCTGACAGAGCCACAGTGGGAAGTGGAAGTGAGCCTTTTAATAGATGCATAATTGATAGAGACAGGCCAGAGGAGAGAAAGAAAATAAGAGGAATGATTGACTGAAATGGGAAAATTTAATCTAAAAATCCCTGACTCCATCTAGTCCACATGTAGCAGCTGTGTACATGACCACGCTAACGCTGTCTGGCCCTCTTTGGTACAAAAATAGCTATTTCAACATTAGTTCATCCGCTGCTAAAAATAGTCCTTCATACTATCAACAAGCATTTGTGGTTAACATTGTAGACTTGAGGAACTAATCATGTCAGTATAACTAATGTTAATGAAGCAGTCGTCAGAGACGCTGTTAACTGCTGATATTGGCTCGCTCACATTTATCCTGAAGATTTACCCATGCAGGCATGCACACCTGTTGGCAGGAAACTGCACTAAAGGATTCCCACAAATAACTTTGTCATTGCATAGTTCATTGTTCATAAGTCTGCAATGAAATGTTCAATTGTTAAGTATCTTCAGGACATCCTCATTGGAAACCCAAGGAGTCTTACAAGCAGCTAAACACAGAGCACATCTAATGCTAAATGTAAATTGAATGAGTTTTTTAGGGGCAATGAGAGCTTAGATGACAGAGTTACTGTTGTGCGTCAGGATGACTCGGGTCAAAGTCGGACACCTGGTTAGGTTGAAACCAATGAAGACCCAAATATAAATTCTATTACAATCAGCAGACAAAAATACTAAAATGTGAGATATAGTTTGAGACACAAGAACAATTAGCCTACTGACCTACTCACTGATTCTAGCACAGAGTCAAACCCCTGTGTTCAGACCCAGTAGCCAGGTAAAAGCTAAACTTGGTCAATCAGCACCAGTTAGACATTCATCTGCATCAGCTATTGAATGTCCGAAACTGTCAACTAACTGCGAGAGAGCAACCTAAAAATAGACCTGTTATTTGGTTAATCCCCAGAGAGGTGGTTTTTGGGAAATGCTGTGTATTCATATGGCTGTCCTGCTGTCCTGTGTTGCAGAACATATCTTGGAGTATTCTGGCAAAAATACAAATATGATGGTATGATGTAAAAGCAGAGCTAGAGCTGTAACGATTAGTTGATTAAGTGATTGTAAAATGTATTTGTATCGAGTTTAACAATCGATTGATTGTTGCAGTGGATATTATAATATGAAAAAACTAGGGCTGTGAAATGATTAAAATTTTTAATCAAATTAATCACAGGTTTCTATGGATTAATCATGATTAATCACATTACCGATTTTTTCGGAATATCTTTGTGAAAACAAGATTTATGACATTTAACTTTTCTTTTGTGCTGCAACTCAGCAGTTCTTCAGCAGTTATCATTGCTTTTCCATATGGAACATTAATATAATCTTCATCCTAAACAGAATTCGGGTTCCTTAGCCATTGTGTGGTTGAATAAAACTTTTTTTTTTTAATTAAACAGAAATTATTTGAGCTTCTTAGCCATAGGATGGTTGACATTTTTTATATTTTTTGTCACACAACCATTAACCAAACCATGATACAATCTAATGCCTCTAAAGGCCCTCTTAGCTACTCGGTCTTTAGCCAGTTGGTGAGGCAAACTAACTTGTTCAAATTCTCTGACAGTAAAGCTGACCGCTTCTTTTGCACAATGTGTCCGGCGAGTGAGTCTGGTTTGGCGCATTCCACTTGAACGCCCCTCGCCGACCAACACATGCTTCGCGTTGCGGTGGTTAGGCGGGTATTGCTACGGTGAAACGATAACGTCCTCTCACAGAGTGTGCATATCACCTTGGTTTTACTGAATGTTCGATCTTTGTTTTTTTGGAACACGATCTTCCCGTCCAGAAGGTCCTCAGGTTCATCCGAATTATCCATGTTGTTTGTTTGTTTGAATGGCAGCTGCCGTCTGACTGCATTAGAGCGGCGACTAGTGCAGAGGCGGCGGAATTGGAAGGTCCTTCTGCGCATGCGTTAAATGCGTTAAAAAAAAAAACGAATTAATCCTGTAATTTAATCATAACGCGTTAACGCGTTATTTTTCACAGCTCTAGAAAAAATCAAACATTTGCTGTTTGTTTTGACACATACGAGGATTTAAAGGTATTCTTTATTATAGGGAATATTCAATTGAATATTCCTCAGTTTTGGAATGTTGGTCAACAAATTAAGCAATATGGAGTAGTCACATTGTTATAATGGTGTATTTTCCACATTTTGTCCCCACAATTTCTTTTGAAATTTAATAAAGTAAACATTAGTTGATTAATCAGAAAATACAATAGTTATAAGTTGCCTCCCCAGACTCAACCTATCTGTTTTGGCTTGTCAGATAAGACACAGGCCCTCACTCTAGCTCTAACACAAAAGCAGTACTTGTATAGTGAATGATAATCCTTCTGCTAAGCTGCTTATGACAGAAAACAAACAATTACTAGATGCCACCCAGCTGATGCTGTTGCATCATTTTGTCTGCAATAAGATGCTCTGCAGTGAAACTGTGGATATACACAACAAGACAGATACTTCATTACTGATACCTTATAAATAAACTACAATGTCACTCGGAGAGCTCGCTCTTCCACCTAAGCCCAAAAGTCCCCCTATGAAAGCAGTTTTAAATTCACTAGATCCAGATTTTTATTGGATCTACAACAAATTGCACACACTTGATTGCTGTCTTTTCTAGTATTGATTGTTTTGTGATGCATATCTATTTCAGAATTCATTTTTAACATCCTATGTTTTATAAATCCCTTGTAACCATGATTGTATTTGATTTTTTCAAAGGGTGCTTTATAAAAACAGAGCACAGAAGCAAGGCCATTCATGAGAAAAGCCAAATGCAACAGAGAAAAAAGAAAAAGTGGAAACTGTCTTTCACACAAAGACCATCCACATCCTCCTCAAAAACAAGATTAAATGTCTTTCCAGGCAAAACCGAAAAACAATAACAACAATTTCATACCACATTTATCATCCAGTGACCAAATCCTGCATTCATCCCGGAGGTGTTTCCCTCTGTAGGCCACCACAGGAGCCTATTCTTCCCATAAACCACCACACACACAGGGTGCAGCTCTGCCCTCTCTACCCCCTCTCTCCTGTACAGGACCCAAACACGGGTGTAAATCAGCCACGGTGACGGCTCTCGCATCCGCACTGTTACTCACACTACGAGGATTCCAAACCACTGAGCATCCTCAATGCTCCCCCATCCTCAATCACCCTCCCACACAGCACCCAGAGACAGTTAGGGCCTCTTACGAAGCAGTTTTGAAAAGAGGCAAGTTTAAAGGATGCCTGTGTCTGAGAAAAGGAGAGTAGTTATAAAAACAGTGTGAGAAAAGTTTTGATGAATGCCAAAACCAACCCAGAGAGATTCTACAAAGTGCATAACAGGCCAAGGGTGGACAAAGATACACTGTTAGGAGAAGATACAATGTCCAAAGAAGGCAGAGAAGTGTTGACATGTTTAATGTTACTGCTGCCTTTTATCAGAAGAAGAATGGCTTCAGTAGAAAGTCAAGGATACCCATTTCCCACAGTGGCTTCTGAAAGTATACAGATTTTTTCAGGTAATTTTTTTGTAGATTAAATTCTAGACAGATTTAATAACCATCATGACCTGCAGTGGCCCGACGCATGCAGCCGGTAAACCCCGACAGTGTCTGACTATCCTTGAGTGTCTCAAGCCCAGACCCAAACCCCATAGAACATCTGTGAAGAAGATGGCAGTTCAGAGTCACTTTCCATCCAGTCCAATAGAGCTTGAGAGGATCTGCCAAGACTTCATTGCTGCCAAAGGGGCTTCTACAAAGAATTGATGGTCTGCATACTTTAGTAAATAAGAGACTTCTGTTGATTCTTAGATTATGTACAATTTGATAGTGGGTTATTCAGTTTAGATTGATGAGCAAAAATGGCTATCTAATGTTTAAATCTACAACAAGTGTGAAATGCTTGAAGCCACTAAATGCTTCACACTATTCTTCAAAAGGAGGAAGGAATTTCAAGGTCAGTGCGAATGCTTTATCGATGAGTTTGTCACGCAAGTGAGACTGTTTTTTCAATACAGTCTCTGCAATTTGTTGATTTTTGTGTAGGGACAAAGTAAGCCTAAACCTGTCGCATGATTCTGCATCATTGAACATTAGCACATTGTTTTAACATTGCTGATATATGAAAGGGAAAGAGATGTTTGTCCAGAATGGAAGAAGCTATGGTTCTCTATCTAACCCTAACCCTAACCCTAAGCATGTCTGCAGCCAACAATGAAACAGTTGAACTCTCCACTGATAAAGTTACGTATTGACAGTTTATTCAACATCTTTGGGTAATAAGGTTCTTAGGTTGTTATGGAATCTACAATGAGGGACATCGGCTTAACGGCTCTACTAGCATCAGTCAACATTCAGTCACTGGCTAAATTCAAAATTCCTCATCAATATAATATTTTGTATTCCAACTGTATGCAAGATCTGTATCTGAAACCTTAACATAAAATATAAAATACTTAAATTGCTTAGTATTTACAGGAAATATTACAGTAAACACGTGGCAAATACTACAGTAATGATAACAACAAAGCAGAAAAAACAATTGAGAGCATAGTACAAAGTAGATAAAGGAGCTACCGTGATTGAACAGCAGTAGCATGGTCACAGCTTACTAAAATAAAATTCTGAAGAAGTTCACCCAGTTTTTCCCACAAGGAGACAAGGCGTTGGAGTCTTGTTCTTCAAGGAAAAAAAACCACACCTTTTCTCCTCCACCCCCAGCACATGCAGCCACTTCCACTCTGACCCCCCTCTTCTTCACTTTTAATTTCCCCCTCTATGTGGACATATGATCCCATTGAGTATTGGAGCAAGTCTTCTGGATGACCCAGACCTGACCCTGATGAGAACTCGCAGACAGAAAGACAGATGGGCAGCAGCGACCAGCAGCTGAGCCCCTCACTCACCCTATTGACTCAGAGGAATCTTAAGAGTGTGTGGATCCAAACTATGCAACCCTGCATGTGGGTTAGTAGAGGAAAGCTCGAGAGGCCTGAAATATCTTATAATGTAACTCCTAGCAGCAAAGTGCAGTAATAGAGCTGCAATAAAGGTGTTGCTGATTTTAAGACATTACCATATTAGTACTTGTATTTTTATAGTGAGGTAACAACTGTTTTTACAAGGTGTTTTAAGAAGGAAATACTCTGTTAGCCATAAATCACGCCATCATGCATGTTAGCAGACCCCAATAACATTAAACAACCACTAGAGTCGGCCAACTGAATTTCTCCTAAGCCCTGTGATACACACAATTATGCAACAGCCAGTACAGCAAGCTCCCAGCTGAGCACACTGAAGCCTGTGGCTGACATAGTGAAGCCAACTATGATGCAAATTTCTCTTATATTTGCATGAGCTTTAATATTATCACTGTTGGCATGGAAACAACTGGGTTAACATGCATCAAAACCATTCAGGCTTTGCAAGACAAGTTCTGGGACAGTGTGTGCAGAGCAACAGCTTGTGGGTCAAAAGTCTGATGGGAGATTCATATAGGGTTTTCTCATCTCTTTATTTAAGAGTGTGGTCTTTCAGTTTGAGAGACGTACTGATTTTACCCAAATAGCCCCTGCTTGTGCTTAGATTTGCTCTGCTTATGCTCAAACTGCACTTGCACTCTTCTGCACTTTTCTTTACAACTTGACCTCAGCAAAACTTTTTAACACAGAGTTATTTCAAACGTCCATTTTCAAACATCTGTAATACTACTTTAATTATAATATTATTATGCACATGTGTTTTCACAGACTGTATTCCTTACACTTACCCATACATATTTTTGTATATCTATATTTATTGTTATTGTCTTAGTCTTTATTCTTGGCTGGAGAAACAGAAAAATCCAAATTTCTCTCCGCTTCTAATGCTCACTGGTCACATGTATTGCTGCCTTACCCGTTACGTTATGTGTTGATTTACTGCTGATTTCCTGAATACTTCAAATTCAATTATATAATCAAATTGTGAATGTGCTGCATAACAGAGTCACACAATGTCAATTTCATTAACTAAACATACAATGTGGATAAAGAAAATAATTCCACAACAACTGTGAATGGCAGAGAGTTCACAACCCAACTCAGAAGCAGAGGGGGATTTGCACTCTAAACAATCATGAAACCCTGTTGGGAAATACTTTAGATTTTAATCTGTAAACCACAAACTTGTGGAAAATCGAGATAAAATTGAATGCAAGCTATATACGCTGCTGTAAGAAAATCATGCCAGCACCAGCAACTTGAGGGCACATTTAAAAAATGTTCATTCAACTCCACCCAAACAGCCTAGTCTCAACACAAATCTTACACCTTAATGTGTCGGTAATGGATCTTCTGAAAGATATTTTCAGGTTGAAATAAAACTATAGAAGTGGTCTCCTCTCTAAGAGTATTGGTGTGCATTCATATGGATGTGCAAGTGCCAAATATTTGAATGGCGTTAACCAATGTCTTTCACAAAGATGTAATTAGAGCAGCATGTGTGCGTTTTTCTAATCCTTTCAGCAAATCACATTTTTAGATTTTATTATCCCCAAGAGATTGACATCGACACGCGTCTGTGAGCAGATGGGACGGATCTACAGAATCAATTATGTCAATTTTATGTCATACAGATGCACAACTTGACCTTTAAGACTGCATATGCAGCATTTTCCAGTGCAAACACAGTGTCTCACATAAACAGGCTGTTGTGGTCCCATGGCACATTGGCAGCAGCAATAATGTCCCGGATCAACAGCTCCCAAATTACCATCCCACACTGGTCAACCTGCAACCAAATACTCCAGAAGTGTTTTAGTGAGGATGTGTGAGTGCATGGAGGTGCCAAACCTTCGGCCTTACCTAATATCTTTTAGTCTGATTGCTCACCCCGACCGTGACCCTCACTGCAACCATTACGACATCATTAAACTCTGTGATTTTCCCTGTGATTACACATGCACTGTGCTCATATGCTCATGCATGACTTCTGTATGAAGCGATGCCAAGTGCAACAAAAGCTCAACAACCACATTGTGGCCCTTTTGTTGCTCATCTTGTATTAGTTGCCTCGAGTTCTGGGTGTTGTAGATCTAAAATGTGTCCTGCATTACAGTGTATAAGTCCCAGTGGTCTTCCTCTAACTAAAAAAGATTGACAAGGCGCCAAGTGGGGCTCTGGTAAGACTTTGGTCTGTTACTAGAGTCAAAGCAGCTTTAGAATCAGGTTGCAGGATAAAGCTGGTAGGCTAAAAGGATGATGGGGTTGATAGCGACTCACTTTATGTGTGTGTCCCTGTCCACCCACAGAGTCCTGCCTTTCTGGTTCTTGATTAGATAAGTGTTAAGCTGTAACTCTAGATGGATGGGGCTGGGGCTTGACAGAGCCTGTCAGAGCAAGAGCAAGGGATTGCAATGTGATCTGAACATGTCTTTGGCTCCACAGCAATTTATTCACACCTTGTCTGATTTCAGACATGCACCGAGCCCCGGACATACTCCTGAATTTCTCCGCAGAGGCTGTATGTATAAACGCAAATGTCCAAGTGAGAGCCTTTGGAGTTTCTACAGACTTTCTCCACCTGGCCTTTTAGCTTGAAGTAGAAGCTGATGAGCCCAGCAGGAAATCCTCCACTGGATTCCCAGCAAGGGAGCTGGAAGGGAGGGCGGGAGCTTATAACAGACACCAATAGAAAGAGCTATCACATACAGGTAAAACACATGTAGAGAGTTAGAGGTGACATGTAAACAAAACATGTGATCTTTGCAGCAGAATTAGTATGTTACACCTTGCTTCTGTCTGCTGCACAGCCCCACATCTGAATCCTCTGGAGGATTTGTTGTTGTTATTAATGCATCTGAGCGGAGAATCTCCTGCTGCATTGTTCATGTGTGAAAGGAAACCTCTGATAAAGTCCAGACCCAATTATCCAGAGTTCCTCTGGAGGTCTTGTCTGAAAACGGCTTTAGACCCGAGATCTGACTAGAGGCAGGAAGCATGGTTTGTGTTGCATTGCAACAGTATGTTTGTGCAGGTTAGTTGTAAAAGATAAACATCTTTTGGAAGCACAGCAGTAACATAGTTCAGGTAATGGCCTGTAAAAACAGGTCTGTGTGCAGCAGGATGCAATAGCCACAAAAAATTATTTTCTGTCATTTGCTGTGGGTGCTTGTGGCTTTGCAGTGATGTTCAATCGACAAGCATGTTCATCCGGCTAATTTAAACTAGTATTGACTGCTGCACCTGAAGTTGTCAATGTTGGTAATAATAATATTATGATATTACAGTGACAATGAAATTAACTAAATGAAACATAAATTTTCTTCATCCAAACGGAAAGACTGCTACTCACCAAATTGACAACACACGGATCTCAGTCACACAGTCACTTATAAAACAATCAATGTCAAGTATAGGTGGAAGCGACCCAGATAGGCGATGACGACAGGATGTACAGTTTGTTGGTCATATAAAAGCTTATAGTGTGCTCCTGAAATTACAAAGTAAAACCAAAACTAACCTGGACAAATTGTAATAATTACTTTCACTCTGGACCACAAGATTAAATCAAAGCATTGCTGCGTGTTTCATCTTCAGTCATTACTTCCTGTGTTTGCACTGAATCATTTGCTTCTGGTAATTTCACACTCTTCAGAACGAGAACAAAACCAACAGCGGGCGAGTTATTGCATGCAATTAGCAGTTAAACACAGTGGAGTTCAGGGAAAAAGACAAACAGGTTTTAACAGAGAGATCAGTGGAGGTTGATGTACAGTAAAGTAGCTTAACGACTTTGTGTTGGATTCCGTTGGAGGCAGGGAGGGAAAAGAGAAGAGGAGGGTCTAACAACAAAAGACCTGCTATTTTATCTCTTCCACCAATTATCACATTCCTACACCATGCTATGCGCTATGAGAACATATTACAGTGAAAACTGAAAACAAGGGTGTGCAGCCCAATTTCCCGGTACCCCAAGTCAATTTGCATGGGCTGCCAGGAGGCGGAGAGTAGGAGCACAGTGGGGAGGGGGCATGAACAACAATGCCTCAATTGAGTGTCCAGAGTGGTGCCCCAAACTCTGAATGTGACTCACCTCATTTAAATACCGAAAGTCTTTAAGTGACTGAAGTGTAACAATGCAATGAAAAGGGTCCCCGGAGCACTTTGCACAGCAGTGGATCAAATGTGTGGTACTTCTTGAATTAAAGATTCAGACATTCTATTCACTGTTCCTGTAATTGAGGTGATTGCCTACAGTTCTTTTCAGTTGTGTGTGCCCTCCTCTGTCACATGCATCACGTGTTAGTGTGTTGTGGGCTAAAAGGCATTTTGTTGGGGTAATAATTATCCCTATTGTCTACACCGACCTTTTCCAAACTCACTAAGCAGCACCTGTCAGCAGCAGCCTGATAATCAAAATACAGAAAGAAGAATTCCACACACACCTTTCAATATTCTTTCCATTTCCCACATTCTAAAGCGCTCTCTCCTCCACATTCCTAACAAACACACACACACACACACACACACAGTGACGTACAGCCAGCGCTTCCTCCTCCACTCAAGCAGAATGGTATCACTTTCCACCACAGCCTGCATCTCATCTCCCTGCTGCTTTGTAAGTGAAAGTGGAGACATGGAGAGGCAGATTGTAAAGCCTTGGATTACAATGTATTTACAGAAAAACCACAAGCAAAATGTGTGATTAGGTTAAAATTGTCAGGTCCTTCAACTGTTTAGGTTGAAAGGTCAGTAGGTTACGCTCAGTATAGGTGAACAATAGAATGTATTTGGAAATTCAATGAACTTAAATCAAACATCCTCTTTTTTTGCTGTGTTTTGCCAATATCAGCTCAATAAATGTGAAACCTTGCTGGTTTGTTGCAGTCTCAACCTTATTTGGTTCAGGAGTTTTTTTGAGATACTGAAACCACTCATAAGCTCAAATGGTATACTAGTGACTCTTCACAAACCAGGAAGAAACCACCTTATTCACAAACTTTGCAGATGATAAACAAACAACTAAAAGAGCTTCCGTCTGGGACTGATGTCAACTCAGAAACACAAAAGGGAACAAGACCAGGACAAAATTTACTACCCTGTGAGAACTTTAGGAATTGAGAGTATACTCAAGGCACTGGAGAAACACATCAGCAATCTACATGTCCCAGATTTCCCAGCGAAACTAGGGAGTGGCCATTACTGCGACTGCATTACTCTTCTTCTTAAATGTTTCTAGATAGTGTTTTCTTGGAAATACCCTCATCCTTTTACTGAGAAACCCTAGATAACTGTTAATGAGCAGTGGAGGAGTATCTGGCATCTATCATCCAGAGTAACTGAGGTAATGCTGAGTTATGTGGCCCAAAAAGCGAGCACATTGCAAAACGTCAACTGTGAACAAAGAGCACACACTTGTTAAAATCATTACACTGTGGGTTTAAACCATAAACTGTATATAAAGATGGATGACATGTGTCCACTTCCTTCCACTATCCAGAAATTAAGGAGCACGAGTCCTCACAGTAGTGATCGAGGGATGGAGCTGTGGTAGCATGGTCCCGTTGATACGCATGCTTGATCTTTTAAGTCAGTCACAGCTGTCAATCAAATAAGTAAGTAAAAACTAAACTCATCAGAAACATAAACACATGAACATACATCAGTGTGATGACAACAGAATCTATGAAAAATGTATTTGAAGTGTACTTAGAGCTTTTTAGTTTCATCCATGCACCATCTGCTAACATGGAGGAGGCAGGATTTATGACTATACTGCAGCCAGCAAGTTGGCTTCACTTTGGATTTTTATCAAATTGCATATACAATGAATGGTTAAAATAAGGCTGTGATGGATAGACAAACAAATGCAGTATAAACTAATATTTGTCAGTGACCAAAGTGTTGTGACGTCTCATTACACAAAAATCATTCATGTCTGCACTTTGTAATTGCAAATCACACAGTCTTTTTCAAGAATTTTACGGGCCTTTACCGAATTTTACCGAAAGGGAAAATTCCTTTATGTAGTCTTAGGTCAGACCGAGAATTTCCCAAGTGTGTGACTGAAAGAGAAGAGCATGATGACCTTTAGCAGACCTGATGTGCAAATATAACCCAGTGTGCACAACACACAAAGAGAAATGGCAAGAGTTTGTCTTGCAGCCTGTCACCCTGTTGCAGCCTTGAGCGGATATTTTTGAGACATCTTAAATATTCAGTGTTTTGGTATCAGACATAAATTAATATTCACTCATTATCTACTCATCAGTATCCCAATGGAAGGGTGGGTGAAGTGATGAGTCACCAAAACACTTCAGGAGTCTCAAGGGTAAACAGTGTTTCATCCAAGGCGACCTCTTCCTCAGATGTAATAAAACAGAAAAAAGAAAAAAACATGCCTCCATACTCTCGTGTGGTTTCATCCGAGTGTCCGCAAGCCCCGACATTCTTATTTGACTCCAAACAAGGTCATTTACACAGTTTTTAGCCTCAAAGTCAACTATGGGAAGTAGCGAAGCTAGCTTACGCAGCCACACTAACACACTTCCCGCACGTGCCCTTGAATGGGAATGTTCCATGTGCCTGAGGGAACATGAACGCACCCAAGAGGAGAGGACATTTAGACTTTCAGGTGGACGTTATAACAAGGGAATGCAAATCATGTGGAGACATTAAATCTTCCCTACAGTTCTTATCAGTCTAATCTGGGCTCTCAAACAAATCCACAGTGTGAGACATCTAGTAGAGAAGGATGAACAAAAAGACTGAATAACAAAGAAACCATTTCAGTGCTGGTTACTTATTCATTGCATACAGCTGACTCCAAACTGTAAGGCAAAACTGGACTGGTCATTGACATAATGATAGAAGGGAATGAAGGAAGTGATAAGACCTCACATCAACCCAGTGGCCTTTCCTCTCATCGTCTCAGTCCACCTCCGTCCATCCAGTGTAGGATCTCATCATTTCTGCCTCGCAAGCAGCTGCTCTGAATATGAGACTTTAGCTGATATGACTCACTGCAAACTGACCAGGTTACAGCTTTTAATCTTGTCTCAAAGCTTTTCAACGTTGAAATAAACTTGTGACTCAAATGAACATGCAGAGGATTTATCTTATCAGGTTAGAAACGCTTTTATCAGCACTCAACACTTTACCCGAGATTTCGTATATTTTTATTCCAAACACTATAAGGGCTGAGCTCACTCTTTATCAGTTCCTCCCTCTCCCTAAAGTTGCACTACTCAGCAAAATCAGCCGCTACAGTGTTTGTTTGGAATACAGTTTGTGCTGAGGAGGATCATGACAGATAAGACCCATTGCTTAGTACGGTTCAAACAATAAACTGGTTTGAAACCCAGGACTAAAACAGCTAGCTGACCTCTTTGTTTGACATCCGACAGCTCTGTCAGCTGATTATGCAAAATGAGGTATGCTTTCAAACATGTGGAAGATAGATAGATAGATAGATAGATTACTTTATTCATCCCCGAAGGGAAATTAAGTCGTCATAGCAGCAGGTATATTTGAATACAATAAAATACAATACAATAGAATAAAGTAAAAAATATTTAGGTAGAAAGAATTAAAAAAACAGGAACACAAGATAAATAGGTAGATAAGGTGCAGTGGCAAGATGATGGTAATAGTACTGATGATATGATGGTAATGTTATTGTTAGACAGTATATACAAATAGTACAGTATAAATAGTATATAATATAACATAATATACCAACACCAACTATGTCATTGCCTATGAAATAATGGATATCTCTGGGTTTGAACACTGCATAAGTCAACAAAATATATATATATCTATGTTTAGGCCTATATATAGACCTAAACATAGATCTGGTCATTTTTCACGATTTTAATGAAGAATTGTTACATATTATACATTTTGAGTAATTTGTAGAAACAATCTAACCGAAGTTTTCTTGGGCAAGATGCTGAACCCTTATCATTGAACCATTGTTGAATGCACTAATTGGAAGTCTCTTTGGATAGGAACGTCCGCTAAAGGACATGTAATGTAATACTAGGAAACTACCTTTTTGGGTTGAAGTTTTTACACCTGGATATCAGAAAAAATTTCAACTGCAGGTTAGTTTTGACAGACAGAGAAAGCAGAACAATGCCTCACTATGAGGTTTGGTAAAGTCTGCATCTGTCCATCCTAAAAAAGCTCTAATCCTTTCTGCAACACAAGCAGCTCAGTCACCAGTGCTTTGAAGATGAGACATTAGCTGACTCATGTGTCTCAGTTCGATTGAAACAATCTACTGAGTTGCTCTTTAAAGATCAATATGATCACTATTCTTTTCCTCTTGTAGGTAGTAGTAGACTAGGTCTTTGCAGGTCACATAGAGCAAAGATGTCATAAGAGCTAAATTTCAAAATGCAATTTACTAATTTTCAGATTTAATTTCAAATTAATGTTTGCAAGTCAATGTCTCAAGATAACACAACAGGACAACAGTGTACTGGCTAAATTAGCTTATCTTATAAAAGTAAGGACCGTTTCTTCCTCACACGAAGCTTGAATCTTTAACCTTTTCTGCCCTTGTGACTGGTGTTTCTATATTAAGCCTGCTCACAGCATTATCCTATGACACTGACTAATGATGATACTTTACATGAGACTTTTTCCACTGAAGTTTCCTGTCAGATCAACAGCCAAAGATTTATCTCTGCAGATTTAACATGAAGCCTGACATTCTACTTCAGTCCGTCAAACAAATCTCCAGGCACGTTATAATGAAAACTTACCCTTTAAATATTGTACATTTGTTAATATCATATCCCTGAAGATGTTTTGTTGTCAGGTGTGTGGTTGGGAAATGTCTCCCTGGCAGTTCAACATTTAGAGCTTTAACACCAGTTTCCTCCCGTTAAGAAGCAGTGTATGTCACTGGCACACAATACGTCTCTGTTCACCAGATGCCAAATGGTCCAGTCATCACGCTCCATGCCACCGCACCCCTCCGCTCCTACCCCTCCTTCGCTATCTATCGCAGCCTTTCTGTATCTGTCTTTCCCTGACCGCGACAGAAGCTGCTGATGGTCAGTCAGATTAGCATCCAGCCGCTGAAGGGACGAAACAGACAGAGAAAGAGCAGCTTTGTCTTGATCTGGTGCCGACGACCCCGGAAGTTGGAGAGGAAACTGGGTGGATAGAAAAAAACTCTAGACATATAATAATATGTCTAGAGTTTATATATAATATATAAAAAAGGTGGTGACTGAAAAACTCTTGTGGGACACAAGAGTTTTTTTTATTTACTCATTTTAATTTGTAATCATGAATCAATAAATATGGTTTAAATCCCTATATGGTGTATAATTGTGGGTTATGTATTCTGTATTGTCTATTGAGTTTTTTCTGTTCTACTTGTTAAATGTCCGTTGCACCATAAACCAACTCTTTGACCCAGTAAACCAAACCCCAGCTCCACCCTGCCATCTATTCAAAATCTATTCAAATCCAAACTGACTTGTCACACTACAAGATGGCCCCGTCTCCACCATTGTGGACAAAGTAAACTACTCCTACACACACCACACTGCTGCACCAACACCACATGTCTTCTGTTATCAAAGCCCGCCAATCCAAAGCAAACTATATATATATCACACTTTAATTTCACCAGAGCCAAGAACCTCCTCTCCAAGGCCTTTCCAGGGGGTCACTTAGCAATTAGTGGTGAGCTAAGAGCTAAGTTAGCAGCAAAGCCTGCCCTTTGATACTACGGCACCATATGACAGGCAGCAGAGAATGATTCCAGCTGTTTAAATCTAAAGTAAAGGGCAAATACCAAATTACATCTGGGGCAGTTTTAGATGTATATTATGGCAGCTACTCATGCAGAATTTGTATTATCTACGCCACTTAAAGATCTTTATTGGCAGAAATTTAACATAAAATAATACTGGTAATGTTTTCACTATAGTGTGTGATCATCTCAATTGTATGTTTAGTTGTTTTATATACCCTAGAATGGGCAATTTATATTTAAATACGTTACATGGGGAGCAGGTGCTCTCTTTTATAGTAGTCCAAACTGTACAAACTAAAACCCTTTAGAGTTTTTATGAGGACTAGGGCTACCACAGTTTCTCTTTCGTGTGTGGCAGGGGAGGGTGAGGTGAGGGGTGTTCAGCTGCAACATGGAACTTCACCACTAAATGTCACTCAAATCTACACAATGAACCTTTAAAGACAGCTTTTGAACACTTAACTACTAATGTGGCAAAACTGGCACTTGGCTACAACATGAGCACATTGTTACTGAAGGAAATGTGTTTGGGTAGTTTTTGCAGTTTGGGTATGGTGAGAAAACCCATCACACTAGAAAATAAAGCAACCTGATTGCCCACAACTTCACCAATTTGACCCAGTAGATCAAAGTGATACGAGCATGCAACAACTCAAGAACATGTCCATCAAACGAACAGTAACACAAAACAGCGGACACATTAAAGAGTAATGCACACATGAAACACAACGTTTCTTCTTGTGTGTAATTACCATTTTAACAACATCTACTACACACCAATGGAAATGCAGTGAAGCAGCTAGCTGAATTCCATTTAGCTGGTTCACTGTCTGGGGCCTGTTGTTTTGTGTACTGACCTATTTGCACAGCCTCAAGGAACATTTGAATAGAACAGTGCCATTGTTTTTGTTAATGACATCCCTGCTTTTCTTACTTTGACGACTCAAAATATCTGCAAAGGGTTGGCTCATTTGTGAATTATGTGGCCTTACTTGTGTGATGCAGTGCCACTACTGGGCTCAACACTGAGAAGACTGTCAGCCATTGGCTATGGACAATGGTATTGTCATATTGTTATATATCTCACCCTTGATGAAAGGGTGTTAAGATTATATGCTATAGACACACACAGACACTGGTACAATTAATTTGAAGTCAGTTAAACACATTGTACCATGGTCAAGTTAAGATGCATTTAAGATGCATTTTCTTTCCACCAGATCTGATAAGACCTTATTTCTCTTAAAGTCCTAGGGTAACAACTACAGACATTAAACCTCCAGTTAGTGAACAATGTACTGTAAGAAATGGATAATATGAGGCAGGATAATGGGCAGTGTCCAACAAAAGTACATTGATTTACAGGGAACAGAGAACAGCACATAGTCTCTTATTTGTTTAGGCACCTCACGTTCCTATCTTCTTGTCTACAATCATCCTGACTGCCTAGCTTCAATCACATAGGCCATGCCATCAAAGGGTGAAGATGGCATGGTGAATGGCTCTAATAGGCTGTTGTGAAGGGGTTTTCACCGTCAAATTGCTCTAATTGCACTCAATGAGCAACAAGGGAATAGGCCAAGACTGGGTCTATACTGTTCTGAAGATGAATGGATGCCTGTCTGAAACACACATACACAAACATACACACAGAGGCTTGAGAACACGTTTTCAAGTTCAGAGACAAAAGTGAGGATTCACAAGCACATAAACACAGACCTCCGTTTGCCATTCATTTATGTGATGTTGGGTGTAGTCGAAAGGCAAAAAGGGGCAGAGAAGAACAGGATTAAATCCAGCATTGGGAGGGGTGGTGGGGGCCGTGCAGCCAGAAGGAGGTAGCAGGAAACACAGCAACAAGTGTACAGAGCTACAGCTGACATTATTTGAAACGGCACTCACACAAAGGTGGGGATTTAGCCGGTGAAAGCCTGTGTTTCTGTCTGGAGGGTGCCTTTGACAGCTGACAAGAAACAGACAGCGAGAGAAAAACCTCTTGGGCTAATCAAATCCATTCTGTTGGGCTCAAGGCCTCTACAAGACCCCACCCACCGTGACAAACAACCCTGCAAATCAAATTAAACAGGCATCCCTTTTTCTTCCTCCTGTTTCCTACGAGTCATCAAATCAATAGTTGTGGGTTTCAAAATCCGGTGCAAATCAAGCGGCAGTTTTAGGACCTTCTGGAACGAATCACAACACAGGTTTTGATGCCTAATTTTGATGCCTGAGCTATATATACTAAAATAGTTGCCCTGCTTCAGGCAACATTTACATCACCATGTGTGCCTAGTTAACATTACACTTAACTCTGGTGGCAAACAGACTCTCAAATGCCTCTGGCAGCCAACAGCTAGCTTGTGGTTACCTAAAACTCTAGCTGACAGGACAACAAAATGCCTAGAGCTAAACGATCGGAAGTGTGGCTGCATATCACAAGAAAGGATTCCGACACCAGGACATGCAGCAAAGGTTTGAAAACAATTTAGTGTAGAGGGAGGGACGCCACAAACATAATGAAGCACCTGGCAGGTCACAGGATACATTTGAAAGCAGATGGATGCACCGTGTTTGATTGCTTGCATGACCATGTGCCAAGCGCAACAGCTGGCCCTTGTGGTGGGTAGAAAATTGATGGCGAGTTTGGAGGTGATGTATTTTGCTGTATCATGCACTGAAAACGTTATTTAGGGTTAACTTATTGTAGTTGGGTAAGGTTTTAAACTGTTAAGAGTTAATATGTTATATTTTAAATAAAACTGTTATTGTCGATCATCATTTTGCAATCTTTTGAACAAAGGGGTATCTGTTCTGGCACCATTTAGGCGCAGGTAAAAGTATGGACTAAAATTGTTTTTAAAATAGTTACGCAGCACTACAAACCAATGCTATGGCCTTACTACGGCAAGGTTACATATATATTGAGTGGTACCAGGATATGAAGCATGATTTAACTATATGCAGCCATTCATGGAGTGAGTGTGTGTAAATATTAGATTTACAAGGAGGTTAAAAAGCAAAGTGGTATGCAACACTTCCCCATCTGCACTTTTCTTTATTGCGTATGATCTCAAATGAAACTGCAGCTAGGAAGCCATGAGGTGTCATGTGGTGAAAGCAGGATACTTTACCTGGAGTGATCTCTAACAGTCGAAGAAGGGAGAAGGGAGCTTATTTCTATCAAACAAAGAACAAATATCTCTCCTGAAAGAGGAACATACTTTTCATGTGACCTTAACATCTAGATCCTCTCACTATTACACATCTAAAACAAACACTGTTTGCGACACAAAGTTGTGTTCCCCTCTGTTATTTGATATAGCAACAACTCTCCCAGCAACAAGCAGCAGATGGTAGCGACATCAGCCCGTCATGTGTGTGTGCTACAAAATAAGTGTGTCCTTATTAGCCATAGACGGATGACAGTGTATATCTTATGCAAGACGTTTAAGTTAATGCCATAGTACTCTTTTGTGATCAAGGCATGTGGAAGGAATTCAGGAAATATTGCAGACTCATGGTCCAATAATACAGCAGCGGATACTCATCACCGAGAGATGACATAGCTCCTCTCATGCTGATAGCGCACACTCAAGGCTGTGGGATCATGTGGCAAAGATGGCAAGTGGTATTTTGGTCAGTGGCTTATGTTCAAATCTACACCATTTGACTTTTGACTTTTTTAACTCCTTCAGTCTACTTTCCATCACCTCGAGCACACTGTAGTAGCATAAATACTAATGACAGAAATTATCCACAGTTGCTGTGATTTGCTGAATGGAACCACAAACACACTTTCGATCTATTTCGGTTCTGTTTGCTCGCAGTGTGTTGAATTATTCACAGAGCTGCCATAAGGGGAATAGGCATTGTAATGCTAGCTAGGGGCCATGCATGGAAAACCCTCATTACTAAAACATATGACAAATAAGCCTAACATCATTCAAGAGATCCCAGCCTTCCCTGACAGGTGAGTGGTGGTTAAAACATAGTTGTTACAGACATACAGTTAGTCCTTGCCTGTAAATGCAAACATGGAGTGAGGCATCAGATATAGCTGAAAAAGATAACCACTGTTCTTCGCAAATGGAGCACCACAAACCTGACAGCTAGCATCTTAAAACAGGAGCTCAGAAATCATAGTTTAACCTTCTTCATGGGGGTTGAGGGTCCGACCTGCTTTCCCACACCCGCTGTTTTCTATCTCTCTGCTTTCTTCATCAAACGATAAGTGAGTCAAGAGAGCAGCATGCCTGCACGACGAGGGCGGCGTTTTATGTACACAAGCTGGAATACAACGTGGCCAGCATTGGTGTCTGATGCCTGGCATCTGCTGGGTGGGCTCATTCCAGTGCAGCACTGCGGAAGTTAGGTGGTGCGAAGGGAAATCCTACACCTCAGTAGGGCACAGGCAGGGGCAAAACAACACAGCAGCATCAGTACTTGTGATGCTTATCAACTGCTACCCTGCCAGAGACTCTGCAAAGTACATGGCTTTAATCCCTCTGTCTGGGATCAGCAGTGCACAGGGAGGCTCATAGGTCCACTGCAGACTTTCAACAGAGATTAGTGATAAAACGGAGTAAGATGGTGATTAAGCGTAGAAAGATGGATATACAGACAAATAGATGGATGAATGAAATGAGAGACAAGTATGTGTTTCGGTGAGTTGGAGAATGAATGAATGGATGGAAAGTATGAATGAATGGAGAGACAGATGTGTCCATGTGTATAAGGATGGTTGGATGAGCAGATGTATGTTTTACCATGTGTTTATATACTGCTCAGTTCACCACAACCATAACTATGAGTTCCTCAGTGAAAAACCAAGACAAACTGAATCAAATTGTTTTTACTGACAAAACATATGTCCTTGTAGTTTATAGAAGCTTGCTTTAGTCATCTCATCATGTTTTAGTTATTCCATTTCAAAAAGAAATAATACTGCAACACTTTGTGCAAGTGCAATCATGGAGAAACCTCTAAGACCTCAGACCAAAACACAATACCAAGTATGGAAATATTTTGATCATCCCATCTACATATTTGATAACTGGATTATGTTACTGCCACAACATGCTTGTATTCATATTTCATATGTTGCCAAGTTTAGCAATAGCTGTTCCCCTCAACATGTCAGTCGGCAGCGCTCAGAGACCTGGACTCGGAATCCACTCAGTTTTAATGAAGAGGCAGTGAACTCATTAAAAGCCAACACCGATGAAACTGAGTCTCAAGGCAGCAAGAGCAATGGGACAACCTCTATTTACATTCTAACATCTGCTTATTCTACTTTACTTCAGTACCAGAATGACCACATTCTTTTATTAGCATGATTCTTGACTTGTTGACATACTATCAAACTGACAAACCTTGCTGCTATGCATAAAAATCAAGAAGAGAGGTTTGGTGCAATGTAGTGGACCCTTCTTCTAAGATAAGGCACTGTCCTTTGATTCTGGGATAGTTGATAGTGATCCAAACTAACACTTGGATTAAGAGTCTTAAGCCACTGTATCCTACCCAACCTTGAGCTCGTAGAAAATAGCCCTGCTGCTGACGAGGAGTTTGGAACGCCAACTCTCAGCTTTGTCCCCGGCCACAGACAGCACAATGGCGTGGTGACAGGTATCTCGGCAACTCAAATCAGGCAGTTGCAATGGCGTTGAGTTTTTCTCGATAAGCAGGTTGCTCAGACTCATTTTCAGAGTTGAACCCGGGGCACATAAGCATTCTTGCTCCCACACCTTCCTCCCCCTACTGAGTGACCCTCCACGCTGGGAACAAAACCCTGGGAATGTGAGTTATGTGGAGCTGCAGCTCCAAGACACCTGTTCAGACAACCAACCCAGGGGCAAAGCCTCATACTCAGGGCTTTGTCTGAGCCGCTGCATCCGACCCCACCCTAACCCCAGCTGCCTACAAAGACACAGTGGTGGGCGACCTTCCTAGGAAATCATACCACAAACTTTTTAGCACACAATCAAAAAATGTGATCTTTTTATTCTAATTTTGAAATGTACTGCACAGAAGATCCAGACCCCAACGATCCATTTGCATCATCTAAAACTCAATTTTATAAACAATGACAATATACAGCATGTCTTACGTTTGCTATATGTTTTAAATCACGTCTACACGTCCACAGCTTTGAACTGCACAATATCCTTAGCTGGATAGAAGGTGAACACCTCAGTCCCCTCTGGTTTTATCATATTTTTTCAATGATCTAGATAACACACTGTTTATATTTCAAAACCATGTAAAATATAGATAAGTTGAGATGAATACACCTGAACACTCATGGACTGCTTCTTTGGGTGGGTCACTCTAAGGTGTTTTTATAGATTTACTGTATTATCTCTGAAAGTGTTGACCATTTCCCGACTATGTTGGCAGAGAAAAATCTGGCAACGAAAACTACCACAGTCAGATATTGATGTTAAGTGCTTTTTCAGCATTAGCTCCTAAATTATCACAGTGGAGCCATCTAGTCAATCAATATGTTGGTGTGTGATGCAGCGGGAGTCTGCGTTATTATGGTGGACATCTGATGTCCTTAGAGACCTCTGAGATCAATCCTAACATTAAATTGTCAGATCCTACTTCAGCACTGAGAGCATTAAATGAAGAAACAGGCATCCATTTTCAGTCCAGCTGGGAATATATCCAGGAGGCCAATTGTAGCAGCTATCATCACCTTGAATATTATCTTATTCCTAGTGAAAAAACTGTGAATAGAGGGCAGACACTTATCTTGATGCCTAGCTGCTGACCTCAAAAACAGAAACCAGAGATTACATGACCAAAACACTTATAATCAAAGTCTCCTGAGAGACTCTCCCTACCCCGTTGGAATTTAGACTAAAGGCCTCCCACCTTTTTTTCGACAAGATTTAAAAGAAGAACTGTGCTATTCCCACCGAGAGCAAAGGAGCTGGCCAAAACTGCAGACAAACCATTGAGGTTACAGAGTTTACAGAGTGAAATGTGGGCTCTCTGGAGATTCCCTCCCTGTGGCATTCAAATACAAGGGCGAGAGGGTCATCCTCTCAGTCTCTTGTGTTCTCAGTCAATAATGGTATTGAGGAGGGGATCAAAAAAACAACAACATCATTATTGCATTAAGCAAGCAAACTGATGAAGATATTTGCAATATTACAATTCAATGAAATAACAGAATTCAATGAAATATGTTGAACTTGATGTTCTGCACAACAGTGAAGTACAGTGGTACTTTAAAGGGTCTTGGTTGCTTTATGTTGCCTGTAGAGATGCTCTTTCAACTGTAAGATAAGGAATAAACTACTTTTTCCCTTGAGTTCCCCACGTCACTCCTCAGCTAACTGATCGCCATGTGTTCATTCAAGAAGTATGCAGACTGTCACCAGGAATAAATGACTGAGTGGAATGAAACATAATAGCATTCCCATCTTCAAGAAATTACTACAGACATCTTGGGTCTCTCTGAGTCTCTACCACATAAAGAAGCAGATGAGAGTGTGGCTTTTGAGGGGGGTTAAAGGGATGGTTCGCCCAAAAATGAAAATTCCCTCATTATGTACTCACCACTATGGAGGAGTGGGTGAAGTATTTGAGTCCGCAAAAAACTTTTGGAGTTTCAGGGTTCCAGCCAAATCCAATACAATTTAAGTTACAGGGTGAAAACTTCAAACAGAAGAAAAAAAATGAAAATGCCTCCATACTCCTCCTATGGTGTCATCCATGTGGTGACATCAGTGAGAACTCGTGAGTATTGCTTATGTCTTGGGCAGGACCATAGAGGCGCAAGCTTGTGCAGTGTTTGTGCGTGCTAACGTGAACATGGCACCGGCCAGTAGACATTTTGGCTAAAAACAGGGAGTAAATGACGCCGTTTCTAGTCGAATTTGAATGTCACCATATGCGCAGTATGGAGGCATTTCATGTTTTTTTTCTGTTGTTTTTATTTACGTTTGAAGAGGTCACCATATACTTCAATTGTATTGGATTTGGCTTCAACACTATTTGCCCCCTAAAACTCCAGAAGTGTTTTGTGCACTCAAACACTTCACCCAGCCCTCCATCGGCATATAGGGTGAGTACATAATGAGTGAATTTTTCCTTTTTGGGGTGAACTATCCCTTAAAGGCAATTGCATTTTGAAGAACAGATGCAGAAGATTTACACCATGTGAAAATGGCTCAAAGCTATCATGGCAGAGAGATCGTTTTGGGGAAATAATTAAACACGGTGCAGTGTACCATTATGATCTACAAAGTCCAAAGTATGCATACCAAGTGGCTGGGGCTGGGATGTGATGTTGGCTGGCCTAGTGCTGAGTCTCTGAGCAGGGCTGGCAGCTCATGACTATTGTCGCAGTCAGCCAGTGACACGCTCCTTGTCATCCCATTTGACTTCATAGCCTTGCCCAGGCCCCTGCATTGACACCCCCCCCCCCCCGACTCCGGACCAGGCTAAACACCGGCACTGGCACACCGTACTTCCTGGAGAGTTTTGAGGAAGCCCTCTCTGCGCTGAGGGTGTGTGTGTGTGGGTGTTTTGTGGAAGTGTGGGGGGGGGCTTGTGTCACGAAGAGATTTTTTACCTGTGGTCCAAGTTTTCACACACGCACACACACACGCACACACATATACGGAGCTATACGGTCCCTGCATGTAGCACCTTAGCTTCACGTGCGCTTGCTAACGTTACTACGACCGCTTAGCATTGTAATAACAACACAACGACATCACTTTCCCACGAAGACAGGCCTCTTACACATGACGTCAGGTGGAATTTAATTGAAACTGAAAGCACACACTGAGAAGCACTGTACACGTTGGTGGGCGTAAAGTTTGAGGGTTAGTTTTCATATTGTGTAAAAACTACTTGAACAAGATGAAGAATGGGCTACTATCCCTGAGGGTAAGTTGAATGTCCTGAACTTGAGCACGCTGCCGGGTGAACGTCACTGGGTTGTAGCTCGTTATCCTCCATTAATGCCCAGTGGTGTTTACAGTTTCTCACTGCTGCTGCATTTTGGTTGTCTTCGTTGTTCCAGAGACAAGTTCTCAGCTTAATATATCATGCTGCTACTCACTTTGCATGGGAGGTCTCCGTTGAATGGCTCCCTGCAGTGTTTACTCCAACGGCTCCTTCCAGAGGGAAAACTTTGAGTCTTGTACTTTAAACGTGCGTGATTTCCTCCCTTCACGCGCTGACAGTCATCTCCGCGGTGTGAGCCCGATGTGTGCGGGACTCAAACCTTTCAAAATGTTACGCCTCGGCTTCGCCACAGGGCAGATGACGCGGTCTGTGGAGACGCTGGCCTGGGAACGGTTTGCGTGTTTGCCCGCCGCTTTCAGCGTATGGCTGTATGACGTCACGCCGCTGGTCTGAGATCTGTAGCCAGACTGCGCTCCCGCCCAGGTTCCCGCCCAATCTATCCTGTCATTGGTCGGTATTCTGCAAGGGCGTGCACACTAGTTTGAATCTGCGTTCTTATTGGTTTGCAGGCTTCTCAATCATTGGCTAACGCCTCCATCGTAAATTCGCCTAATCCGCCGACGGAAGAAAACAAAACAATCACAACTCTGACATGACGTCACAGTCCTCTAAGAAATATAGTTCATACTCATGTTCATAAGAAACCACAAGACACACAACTTCTACAAAGCATTGTGAAAAGCTTTTTTATTTATTTGCCTTCAGTTTTTGCCTTCAGTTTGACCAGTTATTAATCAGGTCTATATTTATTAATTATAAGGTTATTACTTTTATTAGTTTAAGAGTCAAACTTCCCCTTCTTTCAAACAGACATTAGAACCACACCTATATGTTGGAATGTTGAGGAAATATTCACTTGAGAAATCTTCAAATAACTTATGAGATAAGATCTCCTCGTCGTGATAAAATTGGAATAAAGAGAACTTTACTTTTTTCAAGTTATTGTATGTTATTTGGGAGTGGTCGGGTAATTTAAGTCAGTATTAGTTTGGGGAGTTTTGTTACTTCTGTACCAAAGGTTTAAAAAAGAAAGTGGTTTAATAGCGCCCTCTACAGTCCGTGTTAAGACCGAAAGCAACAAGTAACCTTGGGTCAGAAACAACGTTTGTAGAGGATGTGAGTGGATTCTGCCCCAGATTTTCTAATGAATAAATTGATTAATAGAAAATGTGTAATCACTTGGCTTGGATCCGAGTTTATTTTCCGTTAAGAATGTATAATCCTCCTGACCACTGATTGTGGGGCAATCATGCACCAATGGATTAAAATAGAATATCTCATTATTTTAAGAATGAGCATTGAGACTCAAAAAAATGGTGTGTCTGTCTGTTTGTCTGTTTGAACAGATTCTAGAAGTAATAACAATAGGAACACCCCCCTTTGTACTCTCTTGTCCCCACATTAAAGTGTGCTGTGTGCCAAAACGCTGAACTGCAACTTCTTTTGTCCTTGGCCTGGGATATGATGTGGGACTTATTGTTCAGGAACAATGGAGCCCAGCAGTCCTCATCTGATGGATATTCACCCTGAAACATCGATAGAGCCTATACACAGCCACAAAATGTGAAGAGGCTGCTTTTTAGTCACAAAGTATGTGTGATACTCTAATCGTTTTTTAGGACATACATTTATTTTAATATGATTTATCTTTCTATATTTGTATATTTAATGTTCTTTCACTCTGCCATTAACGTACTGCTTACGTACATTTAACTGTTCAACTGAAGTACTTAAACAGAATGAATTTGACAATTACAACTAATTGTGTCCTTAACTACATGTCATATTTCGCCATTAATATTAAATGTCATTGTATTATTATATTAGTTGTCTTTGTATTCTTTTATTCGCAATAATGAGTTCAAATGACATTATTTTACTTGTTGCCTTTGACGCTTTGTTTTTATATTGTTATATTGTAAAGTGCTTAATCACAACTGTTTTGAACGGTGCTACATAAATGTGTTATACTATTATTATTGTTACAATTATTCTTATAATTAATATTATCATGGGGGATTATATGTAGCTAGAAATACCAATTTGTGTTTAAATGTTTTGTTATAATCAACAGCCATATGGCTATTTTCAATTATCACCAAGTTTACCTGCGATATTAAAGTATAAGCACTAGATGGCAGAAGAGAACAAGTCACTGGCTGCTTGTGCGCCTCCAGCGGCAGGTAAACACTGCAGCGTCCACTAACAGCAACATGTATTAGTGGACGTAAAAATTTGATCTTTATGGTAAATACATGATATAAAGAGTGGCCCGGTGCAATAGTGTCTACAAGTTGTTGAGGCTGTGTGACTCCAGTGTGTGTGTCCCGGATGTTCGTCGGAAGGGGGAGGTAGAGAATTTGCAGTCGAGGTTGCCAGGTTTGTACCACAACCCGCATACCCATTGTTACTTGTTTGTTATTTCCTTCTATATTGGATTTGTGTGGGCAGGAATACATCCCGCTGACCGGCACCAGACAGTTTGGATAATAATTGTATGTATTCCCTTATTTTATTTTTGTAAAATACTACTTTCCATAGGTTTCCATTTATTTTTTATAAAAGGAAAAACAAAGGCAGACACAGTAAATATAGTAAATATGCTTATTGATGCTGTGAAGCAGTTGTTACCGTCGATCCAATCAACTCTCCTCAGGTATGTGGTGACAGGCTCGTAGTGCGGTTCGTCTCAGCTGATCGTTGGTGTATACACAGCCGTCGCCTGCCTGTTATGTGGCAACCCAAGCTCCAGCCCCAGTGCAGCTCAGTCTGCAGCTGGAGACGCCGAGTGTGCGAGTGCGAGATGGACTGAGTGAGGGCGCTCTTCCGACCAGCTTTGCCGATAGCATTCAAATACCCACAAGCTAGGCTCCAATCACTGACGATCCCAGGTCGCAGAATCAACAAGAGAAAAACACGGCACCGTTTTCAGGCTTTCACCTCCCACTCCCAACACACTAACACGGCATTGATGGTAATGTATGCAAGGAAACAACCGAGACTCGGCGATGGGTAAAGATCCTTTAATTTTTTATTTTTATACTTATACAGATTTTCCTTTTCCTCTTAGCTACGCTTTGACAATCCGCCATTTTTACTGAAACCAAAATAAGTGTCTGGAAACTTGTCCGCTCCGCAGTTGCGGCGCCTCTCGCTGTTCCTTCGCTATTGCCATTTGAAAGTTGACCTTATTGCTGTTTTCTTTCCATTTGCAGGTGCGACCGAAGAGATTCTCAGCCCTATCAGGTACTTGTTAGCTTGGGGTAGCCTGCTGGCTAGCTAGCTAGCAGCAAATAAGATTAAAATGGACACTCGAGCTCAGGCTTCCAGGGAGCACAGCAGGCCCCAGTCAGTGCGGAAAATAACGTGAAAAGTACACGGTTGTGTTCGAAATGGCCGCACAAGCCCTGTAAATACCCCACAACGTAAATATTGTCACGTAAAGACGACGCTGACTCAATGTATTCGTCGAACTCAGCGCTTTTAGAAGAGGCTACAGGCTTTTATAGCAGCTCAAAGCTAATGCTAGCTTGTTACTGTTAGCTTGCCTGCTAGCCAGTCCGATTAGGGCCTGACCGCAGTCTGTCATTTTAGGGCTACAGCTGGCAAGGCTCGCTAAAAATCAAAGTTCTCGAGATTTGAACTGCAAACTACTACATTAATGCAAAGCTTTAATCCACATATTGGTTAATGAAGTTTGCCAATACTCGTATGTGTTCAATTAGATGTTTACTTGGTCTTTAATCGAATTTATAAAGGTATTAGTTAGGATGCATACATTGTTTTCAAGTGAGAGACTACTAAAAAACACAGTTAAGATACTTCATCAATGAAGCATTAGGAATAATTGCTATAATGACTCACAGGTCATAAATAATTAGCTGCTTGGATGTGATAAACTCTGATATAATAAAACGCTCATTCATATGTTCTTTGATATTATATTTCTCCAAATAGCCAAACATGGTGTTGGACAAGTAGCTGACACTTAATTGAGACCACATAATAAGTCATTGTACATACAAGTCCCTAGATTTGTAGTGAGGTTGGTTTTTCTTCATTTGTGTGTCCACAGACTCTCAAATACTCATCGAAGAGCCATCCAGGAGGGGACCACCGACATGAAAAGATGCGAGAATCCTCAGATGTCACTCCTCCCTGCAAAATGCTCCGGAGGTCTGACAGTCCTGAAAACAAACACATCGACAGCACGGGGCACAGCAGAGCAAAGACTGTCCACACACACCGGGGAAGAGACAGGGATGGAGGTGAGACGCAGTGGTTGTGCAGAAAAAAAATGGATTCAGAATGAAGAAACACATTGCTTATTTAATGACTTCAGGTGATGCTGTCATGTAAGGAAATTGGAGTACAAGTGTACAATTCACACAGACGAGCTGAGATACTATAACTCTGCAGCTATGTTTTTGACTGGCAAACATTAGTTCAACCTGCTAAAAGCTTATTTATGTTATAATGTAAGTATTCCAGTTGTAGTATTGGATCATATAAGCACGAGCTAAAGTTGATGCACTATTGAACTTCAGCAGCATCTGACATATTTGTAGTTCACAAAGATGCATTTTAGACTCCCACACAGGAGTGGGGGCTGAACCCGCCCCCACTCACTCGCACACTGAAACTCGGACGGTGAGTGAAGGAGAGATGAGAGGTGGAGAACGGGGCGGAAAATGTCGAGCAGTGGCGACAATAACAGTTTAATACAGGGTTTGCGCGACAGACCTCAAAGACAAAATGATTACTGCCGCTGCTTGGGGATCAGAGCAGAAGCAGCGGTTGATTTGAGCCGATTCAGAGTCTCCTGTCTGGGTGTCCTCTCTCTATACTCTTGCTGACCTGTGCTGATTTTACACTTCTAGAGAAAACACGAATCAAATGTTATTATGATCTGTACAACACTGAAGTTTGCTTTGTGCTCGTCTGATTCGCTCCAAAGTTTGTGGCACGTATTAAACACAATGAAATAGGACAAGCAGACACACAAAATACGAGGTGAAATGCTGGAACACTAACCAAAACAATACAAAGCTAAATCATAACCATCCCATCTGGTTTACAGAGATGGTAACATATATCCTGAGCCAAATATTTATTCAAGAGCAATTTTTTGAGACAGGCCTACCACAATATTCTTATTGCACCAAGTGAGAGGTTTCCATGTTCAGTTTACAGCTTTAGGTCTCTGAGAATTTCTTTCATATCCAGACAAAATTGGTGTTGTACAAAGGAAAATCTTTAATGAAATCGACATGGAATCTGAAATGGAATCGAGACCCTGTGAATCAGAATTCAATCCATTTAGGAAATCGGTTGTGATACCAAGCCCTAGTTAAGTTACCAATATATATATTTAGGAATTGTATTATTGCGGTGCCAAATGCCCAGTGAAATTGTTGTGGGTGCTCCTAAATTATGTCCTGTAGTAAATGAAAAGGTCTTGAGCCCTGTTTTATTTAACCAGTTGAATAAACCTCAGCTTTCCTCAACTGATTTGGGGGTTCTATAAAAACTACAAATCTAGATGTTTTGTGAACATATTCAAATTCTGTAGCAGTTTCATGAAAATTAACAACAAGCACACTGTCAATGCATTCGTATGTTGACAGGAAATATTGTGTGAGGGGGAATAAGTATCTTTTTGCCTGCTATAGGTTTTATATCCAGATTTGTTCATTTGCCAGCATCACTGTATGTTGGAATTAAAGTCTTTTTTTGAGATTTGCAAAGATGGAAACTGAAAACGCATAGAGCGCTGATAGTTTTTTTTTTATCCGCTTTAGTAAAAGATGTTGTCAGTGATTTGCTTTCCAAGCTAACTTAAACAGGAGGAAACAAACTATTCTTCAATACAGATGGGCCGATGTGTGTAGCAAATCGGGGCTTAAGCTTTGACAGAGCAGTATGTTTATTTGCTAGAGTTGAGTTTGGCAACCAATGTTTTGTGTAGCTACAGAACTAATGTTGAATTGCAAGAGTTACTGCTCTGTGCACAACATCCCTGAGTTCATCCACAAATGATTTGTCATCATTTGCCAAGAGAATGAGATGTTGCCTGTGGAGTTGCTTACTTTGTTGATACAAAATTGAGAATATGTCCCTGAGTTCTACAAATTAAGTTATTGGAATTGGTTCAAAGATTTAAGACAACATTTTGTGTTATTTTCAGATATGTGAGGTTGATGTTGTGTCTAAGGCTACAGACTCTGGCAATGGCAGAGGTTTCTAAAGAATTGGTGTTATTTTACTTCTATACTTTGGCTTAGACAATCCAATATTTGCTTGTTGGGTCATTAAATCACAGGTCTGTTTGTTACTATTCAGGTAAAGATAATCATTAAAACAGAATATACACATTGTTGCATCGAGGTTTAAATTAAGTATTACCATTATCTTCCAAAATGTATCTTCCATTTTCCAAATTGAGCTCAGCCAAAAATGTAAGAACAGACTAGTCAGACCCAGTGATGTGATCATTAGTGGACAGCTTCTGTGTCATATTCACACCGTAGCTCCGGCGTACCCTACGCAGAACCCTGGCGTGCACCTCCCCAAAATGTAACCGCGCGTTGAAGCGACGCAGACTACCACAGCTGTGATTGGTCCACTTTGTAGCATCACATTTCCAGCAAACAGTATTTGTGGAATCTCCTGCTTTGCCTTGCTCGGTTTAGTGGTCGTACCAATCAGCTCCTCAGACATCTTTCTTTTCTTCTTTGCAGTTCTTAAAGAAAAATAACTTGCTCTTCAACATCTATCAGCTCCAACTCCAACATGATAACACTTGTTCTGAAGTAAACATACACCAGAGAATTTGTAAATAAGCGGAACAGAAAATGAAAGACACTCAAACAAAACACAGCACGAAGCTTCACAGTGAAAACATCTTTTACTAATGGTAAAGTAGAAATCAATATTTGACCGCCAGTGTTACTATTGTGATAGTGGTTCCAAATAAATCAATATATGGGAAACACTAAAGTGTAATGAAACTTTCAACATAGGGAAAAAATCTTAACACAATGATTATTTTTTTCTCAAATAAATCAAATCAGTGTCACTGCACTGCGGTACATTACTTTGCGCAGTTCAACAAGTGACTCTGCTCCTCTGATGTTTTCTAATCACTCAGATGTTGAACTGATCTTTATAAAAACCGGCTGAATTCATATTTATGTTCCTGGATAAATGGGCCTTCGCTTCTTCTGCAATACTGAATCTGAAACACTGTTACATCGTAATCAGCAAGATGAACATCTCTTCTGTCTGCAGGAGTGTGTATGTGTGTGTGTCTGCTCGTCTCTGTCTCTCTTCACAAACTTAACTCATCACATTTATCTAGTTATTGATCGATGGTGTCGGATAATGAATCCGAAAAGTTCCGGTCATCTCGTGTTGAGTAGCAGGTTTTAACATGAGTCTCAGAAACTCGTGTTTAATGTTAAAGTGTAAAGTGAGCGCAGGTCAGAGAAGAAGTGAGGAGGAAGCAGACTCAGACAGGAGACTCTGACACAGGACGACCGGACCTTTTAATAGCGTCTGTCCTGATCCTGGAGCAGCAGTGGTTATAATTATGCAGCATAGGAAAACCGCTTAAACAATGAACGTAGCAGAAAAATGAATCGATTATGTTCAGTTCATGCATCGATGCAGAGTTGTCCACCTTTATGAAGTAACCCAAACATTGGCACATGTGCTGCTACCGGCTGCTGCTCCCACCCTCTGTGCTGTGTGCGTCAACGTAACCTGACGTGTATGTAACTTTATTCCAGCCACATGATTGGCTCGGTGCGGCGCTATTCTCAATATCATTGGCTGTTCGGGTTGACTGTCAAAACATGGATGGAATGAGTTCTATCGACTATGTCTTATACTTCTATCGAGGAAAGGTTATAGGGACAATACACAGCCCCATGTGTACATGCTTCTTATATTAATAAAAATAGACAAGCTGTCCACTATTCTGAGGACTGAGGTGATATAATGTGAACATGCACATAGTGTAAACTCTTCATTTTACCGGCATGACAAGATAGTAGGTGTCACACAAAGGTCTGCCATTGATGTGGCCGAACTGATCCTGTTGTTATCGATGGTCAGTCTGACTGACAGAAGGTCAGTGTGTCTGTGTGAGAGAGCAACAGCATGGCAAAGAGCGCTGCACACGGCTCTATACTGCAACAATATGACAAAAGTCTGATCTTTTGTTATAATGAAAAGAGTTTTTAAAAAATGGAATTGTGATTAAACTGCGGCAGGACAAAAGAGACGATGGCAGCCGCATAGTACCATATCTCTAAACAGGGCGTCAGAGATGCTGTTTAGTATCACTGTCTATTTGAAACTTACATGACCAATAGATCAAATTGCTATTTGGGATGTTAAAGAAGTTTCCTGTATTGATGTACCTGCAAAGAATGATCACTCAACTCTACAACCCCCCATAGCTCTATGAGGAGGTTCTGCTTTACTGTACTGTCATGGTAGACTCTGCTGTCATCTGTCCTGTCTCCAGTCGCAGCAGGCGGCTGACTCTGTGTACGCTTCTCAACGAGCACCAAACAGTTAACTGACAGACAGAGAGCAGCAAGTAAACATAGCAAAGCATTTAGCAGCTATTTCTCAGGGATTGATGAAGACAAAAATGGAGAACAAAGGGGAGTGAATATCCATCAGATGTGAAAAAATACATAAGTGAATGATCCTCTTTCTGCTAGATGCCTATAAAGCAGTTGTTTTCTTAAACTTGAATTATGCTAACATTATTAGCTGATTTGTTAAGCAAATCCAGTGTGCAAAGTAAGCAAGCAACATCTGTTTTTTCAATACAACAGATACATAAATTTAAAAATGTTTACTTTGTGCAGCTCACTCGTTTTAGGGTTGTATTAACAGGTCTCTTCCAGATGGCCACTGAAAAATATTTTCTACATTCTCAGCTTCAGCAGGTGTTAACGGTCTCATCTGAAATATAGATTTTTTTTTTTTAATTTGCTTGCTAATGACGACTGCTGAGTCCTATTCACAAATTAAACCAAACTGTTAAAATTCTGTAGCTTTGTTAAAATGCTATCAAAACACAGAGTGAAAGATAAATTCTAGTGCAAGAGAAAGAATTGCATTACACTGCTGCAGCTGAAACTATGAGGTCTGACTGCGCAGACGAGGAAAACTCAATGGACAATAACGTGAGTATAGAAATAGCAATTAGAGATCTCTTATGATATGACATTTTTTTATTTCATTATGAAACTCGATTTAAGAATATGGAGGGCTGCCACAGGTTAGATAATTAATAGGAAACACTGCAGCACCTCAACACTTGTGTCTGCTCTTATCATCAAACACTCAAATCTCATTGTCAAGTTGAAAACTTTGTCAGGGTCTTCTATGTGTATGGCTCCTCTTTTTCATCCTGTGGTATTTGTGTTGTGTTTAGTATCAGATTTTTGTCAATGCATGTTGGACACACAACGTCAACACCCCCACTTGCTGGCTGTGAATTGTCCTGCTGTATTCTCACTTGGACATTATCTGAATATTTTACAAGGGGGCTGGCAGGAAAATGTCCAGAGCAGCTGATTCAGACTTTTTACTTTCTCACTTACAACCTCCTCCTGACAAGTTCAGGAAAATGTCTGGAGTTCTGTGTGACAGCAGGTTTACAATGTATGTTGTTGAGTACGTTGAGACTGCTTGTTGTTGCTGGTTTCTGAGTTCCCTTTTGAGACAACACAGAATTTATTAAAGTTTAAAAAATAGGTGAGAAACCTTACAACGCTGCATCATAGGAAATGCATTTGTCTAAAAATAATATGCAGTGCACTAACAACAAACAATGGACTTTAAGCAAGAACATTTTCATATTATTATGTTATAGAATTTAATAAATCTATAACCGTGGTGCTCGGTGCGTCTGTCCTCTTATGAGAAGACCTTGCCACCAGAGGCCTTGCATTCAAGCATGCCTACCCTTTTGTGGTTTCCGCCACTGACATAATTATATCCCCAAAACAATGTAGAAAATGTTACAAATGTCAATATCTGGAAGTGCTTACACTTACAGCCTCTAATAACAGTTGGGCAGAGCTGAGAGGATCGAGCGATCTAAAACAGGTTCAGTCTTGCCATCTAATTGCTATGCTTGTTTTGTTACCTGTATGGGTGGCAGCGTTGTTTTCAGATCTATTGTGATGAAGGTTGACTGGTTCCGGGACACGACGTAAAACTTGAGAGACTTTGCTCGGCAAACTGGTGTAGCAACAACTAAAATAGAAGTTTATTAATAAATTATGTTTTTTGTCCACAATCTCAGCATGTTACTGTTGTCTATTACTGATTGTGTTATCCTCTGCTCTGTTTTGTTGCAGGGACCAGTTTTTCCCCTCAAGAAAATTCTCACAACCACACCTCCCTTCATAGTTCCAACTCTCATTCAAACCCCAGCAAGACCTCAGACACAGTAAGTGTTGCCTCTTGCCTCTACTATGGCCTAAACATGTTTTTCTTTGTTTTGTTTCAAATTGTTTCTCTGCATTTGCTGTCTGACAGCTTTCACATTAGTGATAAATCCTGGGAAATGTTTTCTCAAAGGAAAACTGTGCGCATGGACTAACATTATATAATGGTAAACTTTCCTTATGTCATTCTCTTGTCATAAATTAAAATGTTTTGCAGATAGCTCAAAACAACATATAAAAGCTCTTTTCTTCAAAGCTTGTTTCAAAATTGTCACGTAAATCACATTTTGTCTTACCCTTATTATGATTGTACACCCATTTTACTCTAATGCTATCTGATAGAACAGTCTTAAAGTTTATCCTCCCTCTTGAAGGTGTCATGGAAGAGGATGTAGTTTATGGTGCTGCCGAATTGTATTTTACAGGTAAAAGTTTCAGCAGCATCCCAAACTGAAGTCTCCAAAATCAACACCTCAGTGAAGTTATTACAAACACAGAACAGGTGTCCCTAATAAACTGACTTTATGCTAATTCTAGTTTCTATTGTAGTGCTTGTTCAAAATGTATGCACCTAATTAACATTTTAATATATTTTATCTTTAACATTGCATAAGTTACACCTCACGGCTGCCTCGATACAGGGTCATGAAGTATTTGACCACAAATTTCAAATTTTAGAAGGACCAAACAACCGATGAGTTTATCTGTTAGATTTCAATTAAGAAGGTTCTGAGACACTGTTTTTGAGTTTTCAAAAGTGTTTCCCTTCCAATCGACCATGACAGCTTATCAAATGTGAAAGATTATACAATCTAAAAAGCATGGATCTCAGCCTGAAATGGTAACCGAATGCATGAATTGAAAACGGTACCTAAGACAATACAGTGTTCTGTTTAAAAGAGAAAAGTGTTTCTCATTGGTTACCTGAAAAATCTGAAGCTGTCTCTGAAATAAAAACTAAATAAAGATTTTCTCCCTGATAAAAGTGCCCTCTGAAATTGTCCCAGATAAAGCATCTGCCTTAAAGTCCTAATCTCTCATACAATTCAGGTTAAATTACAAGAGCTTACATCAGACTCTCTGAACACACATACACACCGTCTGCTTTGCGTCTTGTGCATGAACATTTGCTTCTTTTTCCTTTTTTTTAGTCCCACGAACCTGGTGACGACTGGTCAGAGCATATCAGCTCCTCTGGAAAGAAATATTACTACAACTGCAGGACAGAAGTGTCCCAGTGGGAGAAGCCCAAAGACTGGCTTGAGAGGTATCTGCAATTATTTTACCCAAACCGATATTAATCACTGTCAGGCTGGAAACGTGGCTAATATCTGTATTCTTATATGTTTCACAGAGAACAGAGGCAAAAAGAGGCAACAAAGACTGCGGTTGTCAACAGTTTTCCCAAAGACAGGGACTACAGAAGGGAGGCCATGCAAGCATCGGCAGCCCCGACTGGTTCCAGTAAGTCTTTATTTATTGCAATACATTTGTTCCCCCTCGGTTTGCATTGACGGATCTTAATAAATCACAGCCTTTTACTTAGATATATTTTTTTATTTTTGTTTGCTCTATCCAAATAATCAAGGATGAGATTTCTTCATCTCAATCCTCCTCAGCTGCAGTATTATTGTTGTTGTTTGGTCGGTGATGATTGTTGTTGAGCTGACGTTTGGCTGATGAATGCTAAGGAACTGCTTACCAAAAGACTGAGACTAAACAGCTGCACCATGCACTAGGGATGGGCATAATTAATCGACTATCGATTATTTATCATTAAGAATTTCGTCTGACATTATTTTTTCAGCGCCGCGCTAATAATATCACATACTTTAGCTGTTATCAGCCTGCAGTAAAAATGGCATCTAATAATTTTTGCAAGCTTATACTTAATTGTTGCTCCAACATTGACTGCAACAGCGTCCCAACATGTGTATTTTTGTCTCATATGTGCTGAGGATCATACAAGTCACTGTACTTCTCTTAATTATAAATTTAATGTCATCCTTCCTCAAAAACTTCTCCGCCGTTTGCTCCGTTCATTGTCGAGGGTACATTACGTATTCTCCACTCAAGCCTATGTGGCGAATACGTAGCCCCATAATCAATCGTTAATTGATTTTTTTCCCCGAAGATCGATAAAGACAACTTAATCGAATGCCCATCCCTACCATGCACGCTGCTGTGGCTACAAACAAAGTACTCTAGGTTTTCACTAAAATCTGTTGAATCCTTTATAGTCTTGCACAGGGAGCGTTTACAGTTGAGAGATCATATGATTGTGTGTGAGGGTTCATTTAAGTCCAATTCTGATCTAATTAAGGCAAGTGTAACAAATTGCTTATGGTAAGATTCACCACAGAATATTACGTGTTTGTGAGCAGTTGAACTGAAGCTGGCTGAAAACAGATGACATGAGAACGGTGTTTTAATTGAGTTGATTAGGTTCCGGTGCAGAACAACAGGTCACTGGAAGTTCATCTCACCATTGTGACATTCACTCGCCTCCAGCTCTCTGTAGCGTTCTTGTTGCACACAGCTTTTCATCCAGCATTTCTCCTCTGCTCACTGCCTTACATTAACAATAAAGGAAAACTGGGGGGGAATGCTTCAGTCATGTGCTTCGGTTCAATTTGTATGACTGATTGCTGTGAATTCATTGCGGGACTATTCTGATTGTAGGTGAACAATTTAGCAATAAACTGTTTATATTCAGATTCTAGATACTTTTGTAGTGCTCGTTCCACATGTGCCTTTTTAAATCAACCTTTCGCACTTGTCCCTTCTTCCTTTATCATTCTTTCAAAATATGAGTTGTTTGCTGAGCTGTGTAAATGCAACCAAATGACATTGCAGCGGCGGATGCCAAAAAAGGCATTTGGTTACAGGCAATGGTGACGCATTTTGTGAATACTGTTTAACAATTAGCTGCAAATGATTTCGGACCCTTTTGACAAATGAGACCTGTGAGCTTCACATACCTCAGCACTTCACAGAACTTCATTTAACTCTGAGTGAAGAACATAACTCTGCCCATTGTCTGTTTCATTGAATAAGCCCTGCGCTTACAAAGCGATTTGGCTTTGTACTGGCTTTGCCTCTCTTGTTCAGAAGAGAGGCTTTTCTCCACTGCTGGAGACATCAAGTTAATAACGCAACACAGTTCTTTTTATTTAACCCCTTTCTCCCCTTTACACCAGAACATACAAACCAACTTCTGGTTTTATATAATCGAACCATAAACTCACTGATGTTTTGCCAGCAAATTACATAATTATTCATTGAAATTAGCTTTTTTATTACTTTACTTTAATGAAATTGCATAACTTCAAAAAGAACTTTAGAAACTCAGAACCTTAGAAAACACCTGTGTTCTCTCATGCATCGTTTCTTGCTATTTCTCTGTTTGTAAGACAACAAATCTCAATAACAGTAATTTCTTTGCAGCCTATTTGGCATAAGACTGCAGTAATTGGTTTGGCAGCTGGTGAACTGGAATAACATCAAAATATTTTGCTCACCTTTCCTTTTAGTGAAGGGTCACCCCAACCCTACAGTTTAGTATGATTTAGTATTTGCTTGCACCAGTGTTTAACAAAAATATTTTGCTTAGATATTCCCGACATTAAGGCCACATGCTGGTACAGCTTAAAATCCTTTTTAGCATCAGTAATAACAATCTAAATTGTATATGAACTAATGAACCCTGTCTGAATTTGTGATGATGCAGTATAAACGGCACAGAGAGCTTAGCAGAAAGGGTCATGATTTCCAAAGTTCCAGAAGGTCAATGAAAATATGGTCCAAGAAGTTCAGTCCAAGTAGAAGATCAATGTGTTAAAGTCATACCAGATACCAAAATACTCAATACTTAAACATGACTTTACCACTCTGGAATGTTGGCAGGTCGGCAACTGTTATATCAATGATTGGAAATCCAGAGGTAAACTGTAGTAATACATTTTACAAAGTCATAAGTATTTGCGCTCTCCTGTACCTGGTTGGCTTCAAGTGTTAGAAAGATTGGTGCTGCATTGCACTACCAGGCTGTCAAAAAAAGCTGAAACTGGCTCAAAAAGTAAAGACCCTGCCTGCTTCTTGTCAAAGACTTTCATGTGGGACCAGAAACCTTTTGAAGATGCCTTGGCCAAGCTTTATGAAAGTTTATTGCATTATATATGACACGAATAAGACCTAACACAAGCACAGTTTTTATTTCAGACATTTTACTCTATGTGGGAATTAAGATCTAAAACAGACTGTCTCTGTTCACATCAAAGTTGGGTTTTCTTCTATTACACTTTTTGTGGTCTGAATGGAGGATAAGAGTGTGAGCTTGAGACTGAGTCCATTCTGTGGGCCAGTATATTATCAAAAGGAACTATATATATATGGATTAGTGAGACTGTCTCTGCCTGCTGAAATTAAATCTTCGCTGCTGACTTCACAGAGTCAACCCAGGTGGAGAAGCCCGCAGCGACCCATGCCACCCAGTCTCAGTCATCATCCTCAGGCTCGGGGAGCTTGAACCCATCATCAGGGCCCCCTGGATCGTCGGCCTCAACGGTGCCTGTGTCTCCAGTCCTGCAGTCGTCAGCCCCTCCACTACTTCAGGACCCCACCCTGCTTCGCCAGCTCCTCCCAGCACTTCAGACTGCCCTGCAGCTCAACAATGCCAGTGTGGACATGGCGAAAATCAATGAAGGTGAGAAAAATGCGGATCCAAGAGGCAAACAATTCCACCACTGTCTGTATTCTAATAGCTGCAGTGTTGTTTTTTTGATGAGCAGTGATTGCATAGAAACAGTTTGAATGCTGTTGTCTTTTTTCTCTGTCTGCACTGTGTCAAAGGCTCATGACATGATAATCTGACCAGCTGGTCTGGGCACAGTGTTGTATGCTGTTTTACTTGATATCTGCATTGTACGGTGTGTGTTTATTGCTGTCTGAATGTGTGGAGAGACTCTATCTATCCGATAGAGCATCCTTCATGGCTGGGGTATTCTTGAAAAGAACCTTGTCTCAAAAGAGCTGGGGCTCTCGCAGCCAGGCTTTGGCCCACCTGACTCTGGTTCAAAACGATATGGTTGCAAGATTTTATCTTTTTCTCCAGTAGCCATATTTCTACAGAGGTAATGGATAGCTAAAAATCTGGGCGCTTGTATCTCGTGAAGGAGGGAGGAGGGGGGAGGGGGGTGAAAGGGGGGGCAGGGCACTCAAAACCGGTCAAACTGATTAGACAGGGTAAAAGGGGGCTGTTTTAAATGATCCTTGTGGTATTTTGACCAAAATATGTTAGACATTTCATTAAGACCCCAAGGAACCATTTCAACTGTGGTAAAATGGGCATACGGTGGGTCCTTAAATGACTGGTCCCGAAGTACCAGTCACTTCCGGTTCCGGTAAATGTAAATGTCCCCATCTGCCCCCACTACAAGCACACAGACAGAGAGTGAAAGATAGGGATGGGGGATGGCTATGAGGACCATCATCATTTACCCCCGAACCCCTAAATTGAACAGGTTACATGCAACAAGTGGAGAATCGTGGGTCCGGTGTGAACAGCCAGGCGGCTGCGCGCTGCAGAATGAACGCTGCGCGGCAGCTACAATGTGTGGTGCTGCTCCTCTCGAATCCGAAGTGTTTCCATACAAGAGAACTTTTCTACCCTTTTTGTCGATGAGACGGGGCTGTCCTCCCACTGCCATTTTCCACTTGCGCTGTTTTGTAAATACCGCCGGTCACCAGTCACACAACTCGCCTCCTTCACTTCACGGCTGCTTGAGAGTGAGTGCCAGTCAGCTGGGCTGCGTTGAATGCTTTGGGGGAAGGACTGAATTGCGCATGCATTTCGAAAAAAATGCCAAAAAATCGTTTCAACTCGATTATGGTACTTTGGAGATCGTTTGACCAAATAATCGTAATCACGATTAAATTAATCGAGCAGCCCTAAATAGACATTCAGATAATCTGTCTAAGAGGGATGCTGCTTGGGGGCATGTTAACAAGCCACTTGACTTTGTCAGACACAGATTATGGCACTGTTAATGAGTTTTTTAAGTTAAAGCATTTTGTCTGTGATTGGCCACTTCATGTACACTGAGGTTTAAGCTCTAGTGCATTGACTTATTAACATTTTGTCCAGTCATTCAGTAAGTCAACAGGGGCTGCGGTTGCAGAGTATAAAAAAACTCCTTTCCTAACCACTATTCCTCGACCCCAATGTTAAATTCCATGAGATTTAAAGAAAGGTATGAAGGAGAATCCAAAGGAGTAAGAAAATCAGACTCCTTAAGCTGCTTTCAGACATGCTCTCGACTCCACAGATCCTACGTATTTGCTCCGGAGAAAGTTCATGTGTGAAAGCAAGTGTCTGAGTGAGACGGTCTGCAGGTTCTACGATCTTTATCCACCTGACCTCCTCTTATAATGTCTGTAGAAATCCAGGATATGTGTGAACACAGCAGTGGATGTACTGCGAGGAATGGGGGGGGGGGGGGGTGATGATGCTTGTTATGCGCAAAACTGAAGAAAACAAATAACTCCCATTGAAAATGCAGTGACACACACGTTGAAGACACTGAAGATGATTTAGAGAGTTTGAGGTGATAAGAGCCAACAACGGTGTTGAGGTGATGTAAACATGATCTACACCGCAGATTAGATACGTTACCTCCTGCCTCTGTCTGCTGCAGCTGGCTGCTCCACCTCGTCTGAATAATGCTGAGGGTTTGATGCTGTTGTGCAGAACTCGTCTGTGCCGAAAAACCTCCTGCAGCGTTGTGCATGTGTGAAAGGAAAACTGAGTAAACTCTGTAGCCAATTATCCAGGTTTTACCTGGAGGTCATGTCTGAAAAACGGCTCAGCAAGTTTTCAATCCTCAAGTCTGAATCAAGGTTCATGACTTTGTTAGATTGTAGTTAATTTTGGTTTCACATTGTAATTTAGTGAGCGGACTCAAGATTTTTGTGACATGATTGTGCGTCCTGGCCTATGTGTTCTGCTTCTATCTTTTTACATGTTCTCAATTTGGCTGTGAATTGACATCTATCTGATGAATACAATACAGTCTGTTTTGAATGGAGAGTCACACTTTCTAAGAAACAATGTTTTCAGTTTATACAGAGTGAACATTTAACCATCAGTTACCCACAGGAAGTAACTACAAAATGGATATTATTCATTCATTCAAACAAAGAGATCGGAAATGTTGAATAATGTCTGTACACAGGGTAACGGTGTGTTTGTCTTTCCACAGTTCTCACAGCTGCTGTCACACAAGCTTCATTACAGTCGATGCTCCATAAGATCCTCACTGCTGGACCATCGGCTTTCAATATCACTACTATCCTCTCTCAAGCTGCACAACTCTCCAGCCAAGGTAAATGAAGCCTACGTACACATGAATCTGTTCCACCGCTGTGAGCAGAGTTGGAGGAGAGTTAACCTCAAAAAACTGATCAAGTTGATAGCAAAAAAATCTGCCCACTGACTTTGAACCAATGACAGCTAAAGTAAAGAGTTTTGCTCATAGAGGGATGTTCCTGCTTAGTATTTATTTTAGATGATTGTATATTGTCTGACTTTTTGTCTGTGTGTCTCCAGCAGCTCAGCAATCAAACCAGTCACCAATGTCATTAACATCGGACGCCTCATCGCCCAGGTCCTATGTGTCTCCGAGGATCAGCACACCCCAGACCAACGCTGGTCCTCTAAAGCCCCTCCTCAGCACGCAGCCTGTCATCTCACAGTTAAAAGTAAGACATTAAAAACCAGTCGTCCTCCGTAAGGGTGTAGAGTTAAAAGCAGGGTGACTATAGTAGCCAGCTGTGTGGATTTGGGGACATTTTCTCTGAGAAATGACAGGGACAACTCAACAAGTGGCTCCTGTGATCATAAAAGCTTCTCTGTGGTAATGTTAGTGTCTTCGGATTTGTCACACCTGATGTGCCTGTTGAAGTTGTGCTAGTTTTGCTAGTTTTGCTGTTAGTGTCCATGCTAAACACCGGCACATCTTGGACTCTGTTCAGACCTGGTTATAACATCTGTCCTGAGAGATCCAAACACAAGTTGACCTTTTTATGTTTGTCATTTAACACCTGGCATTGAAATGCTTCCGATGTCACTATACGTGTGTAGTTGTCTGTGTGTGTGACTGTGTGTTGGTTTCGAGCGAGAAAAGTAGCGAAACCAGTCCGGAGGGGCTGAATGAACCTTGTGTAGCTGTGCTGTGTTGATTGATTTTAAGTATCAGGTATTATGTGTTGGTAAGTTTTGATAGTGTAGCGCTATTGTAAAACGCATGGACACTGAGAAGGGTACAAATACGATTCGTTTATTATGAAACTCTAGCAGGTCCCAGGACGTCAGCTGAGTAGTTGGTCTTCCCGATGTGGCCCAGATCGGTTTTGCTTTCACACGATGAAAACAATGTGGTCACATGCATCAGAACACCTCAAATGTAGATCTCAGGATGCATTGCGGAAGCAGTATCTTGTACTAGCTACACCTGTACTAGGAACTGATCAGTTTTGATCCTATCACTTGGGACTGTTGATAATACCAGATCTGAACCTCAGGCCACATCCTGAGCTGATGTCTGACACATCTGGACACAGTATATCAGCAGTGTAAACGCGAATGAGTCCTGGGCCGATGAAGAACAAACTACAGTCTCATAATGATTCGAAAGTATTTTTACACATCTCAGTGTTCCACTTGCATTGATTTGTGTCCGCAGCCCCTATATTACGCTGACAGTCACATATTGATTTTCCATCTTTATCCAAATGGGAAAAAAGCAGAGTTTCACTGTAAAAACAATGTACATTGATTCTCTCATCCTCTCCTGGCTCCATTCTCTCCCTCTCTCTTCTCACACAGAAACACACTCACACATTAACAACGAACACATTTGCATAATCAGCCTGACTAAGAATATCATTTGGTCTTGTGAACACAAATTATGAACATTAGATGTGTGAGATATGACGATGTTAGATCGTAAGTGATAGAAATGTGTCTATGATCTGCCTTTAGAGATGTTCAGAATCTCAGACATTGGCTTTTATTCTCAGACATTGACTTTTTTTCAATAATATATTGAATTAATTTATTCGGCCCAACCTGCTTTCCTCACTCCCTTATCTCTCCCACTATCTCTCTCTCCGACACAGACAAACGCCATTTAAACTGTAGTGGGTCAGAGATGTCAGCTGAGAAAGAGACAGTTTGAGGAGTCGGAGTTGGACTGAATCAATGAATGAATGAATAAATCATTTAATATAGTATGTTAGTGCCAGTTTGTGGGTTCATTTATACAGTTGAGGCTCAGAGACGGTGACAAATACGTTGATGAAGTGCCGGCTGTAGCCAATGGAAAAGCAAACTGCTTCCTAAAATGTTAGAAAGCTCTACACCAGCACCGGCCTAGCACTCTGCTCACTTTGGTGAAAGAGTAAGGTACCTGATTCCAAATCCAGTTCCTTTAATGTTATGTACAGTAGCAAGAGGGCACTTTACTTGAGTGTTGTTTACCTTTTGCAACCAGTGTTTATTTTGGGATGGGATTTATGCAAAAGTCTTGTAATAGAATTCAATTCATGCCAAATTCTTGTTGAATGTTCATACTTTGCAAAATTGCTTACTTGTTTAAAATCTGTTTGGCCTTAATGGTCTTTTATGGTTTTTCCTTATTATGTTTGTGACCTTGTTGGGCTGTACTTTTTTTAAATGGGGATATGACTTTGGTTGCCATGTTCAGTAACTTGGGAAATATTCTTTAATGTGGTACATGAAAACAAATGGTGATAAGATCGTGGATCATAATCCTGCCTGAAAAGAAATCGGGATTTGGTATTTTTGACATATCTCCCAGCCCAAATGTACGTGTTTATTTTCAAATAGAGCAGGAAAGAGAGAGATCCGATCACAGGAGAGGCTTGTAGAGACACATTCTAATACCAGGTGTGCAGTGATGTACCCAGGGCTTTTCACTTTAGATCAGCGCTCTCAGGATGGATGTTGATACCAGGTCTGAACAGGGCCTCACATTCTCTTGAACCACATTGTAAAGAAAGTGACTGAGATCACACGTATATGTCTTCACTGAGGCATTGTGTGTATGGCGTGAGTCTGAAATCTCCAGTTAGACAATATAGACAATAGTCCTAGATAGAGATGCATTTCATATTTAATACAGTGTTGTATTGTCAAATAAGATTATGAATAAAATGGCGGGTTGTTAGAAATGTTGCGGACAGTTGGACAAAATGTGCTTTTAACATCAGTAAGCTTGTCTCTTGATCCCGTGGAGCGGACATGATATGATTAAATGTGTCTTAACTTGTTGCGTTCAGGTGAGCACGCATTCAGTGAAGCAGGCGTCTCATCCTCAGCCCACATCCCAGCATCACCTCTCCAGCGATAAGCAGCACAGTCATGATGCCCCCACGGCCTCCCCACGCACACAGCAGCGCCATGGGTAGGTAACAACTCACAACTCGCTGAAGTTTAACAAGATTCACTAGCCATGATAATAATAGACAGTCTTTGATACTGTTGAGGACCGTTTGGTCAATGGGTCTTGTTTCCTAGAAAATATATTCTGGTGACTGTATGAAGGTTATGTGTTAGTTATATTACTGAAGCTTAGTCTGACTGTTTATCTTCAGGCTACCTAATTCTCTGTGGTGTCCATCAGAGAGGTGGTGAAATTAATCTTTTCTGCGATGCATTGCGGTGCGGACGTGTATATAGATGCAGAGATGGTACATAATCGATTCTCACACACACACACACACACACACACGTGCAGCAAACAGGAGAGAATTACTTATCTCAGATTCACACAATGCAGAGTTGTTGTTTTTACTTCATTATTGCTGAAGCAAGGCCCAATTTTCCTGCAACATAAATATTATATTGGCAGGTTTTTAAAAAGATAAGCTGTAAGTGAGTCATTACAAAAGAGGCGAGGAGCCGAATCTGTTGTTGACCAGCGGAGTAATGTTTTAATTAAGCATAGGTGTGTGTATTACTGTGCTTTTCTGCACGTGAGTTGAAATACTGTGTGTTGCAAAATGCAGCTCATCCCATTCTCATCAGCTTGTGAACGATGACTCCATTGTGTAGTGTTTTGGCACCATCTGCTGGTCATTAATGAAACCACAAGGGGCATTTTTCTGAGTTGCTTCCTTTCATTCATTGAAGTCAAGCATTTGTTTGTGGAATATTTTGAGCCAGTTTGTGATCAGCTTGATAAGAGATGTTCAGTCATTCTGCTCAGGGTAATGAATATATTAGTTTGAAATTACTAACTGGTAATTGCCAGATGAGTTACTGGTGTTTCCATCTTGTGAGTCTTTGTGCACAATGGTGGTTTCAATTCAAATATTGCAGTATACTTTTTATAAATATATCAGAATTTTAATATGCATCTATATAAGGTTTGTGCACGGAGCAAGCACACTAAGGAGGTATTATACATAATTGGTGTACCACAGATTTGTAAAATGTTTTGCTGTTTATCAAGTGATTGTTATTCTCTGCTCTTAGAGATGTTTAAACATTAACCCTCAATCAGAGCAAATATCACTCCTTGAACTGAAATGAAAACGTATATCATGATAATTATTGATATCATCTTATTTGAACATTTTTATCTTAATAGCCATTCCATCCTAATCTCCCCCGACCATAGGTTGCATCAGGAACAGCAAATCCGACGTGAAAACTCATGTGTAGTCGAATATGTGGCTATTCATTTTGAATACAATTTTATTTTTATTACATCAATAAAGTTATGAGCACTTAACAGGCTGCGCCTGCTGCGCTGAACATGCCTGGTTCGCAATGCGAGATAGTGGATGTGATTTTGATGTGTTTCAGGATTGTTACATCCCTACTACTGTGTAATAATGTATTCGTAAACTCTCATATTCATGTACTAAATCTACCTTGGTCCACAAGTACTCATTGATGTGAAAGCTTGCATCGTATGGATACGGGCTCAAATCAAATTAACCATACAAAAAGGTATTGAATGCTCAGGAAACAGGTGTCTTCACTGGAACACTTAACACTGTCTATCTGATATGTGTAGCTGTATAACTGCCTATAAATCTTTTTTCTTCCATTTTGTCATTAGCTTAAACACTTGTAAAAAGTCAGGGATTCTAGAAAGCCTTCGTTGATTATGTTCTTCTCCAACATTGTGGATTGCAGCAGTCAGAGGAGTCCCTCCCCGGGTCCCAACCTTGTTGCCTCCAGCAGCAGCAATGCCCACAACTCTGCCTCCGCTCCCTCCATCGCCTCATCAGCCCGGCCCTCCTGCACCTTCACCCCCTCCCTCGCTGCCCACTTCAATGAGAACCTTATCAAACATGTGCAGGGCTGGCCTGCTGAACACGCGGAGAAACAGGTTTGTTCTGTCGACACATTACGTTCATTACATGATCTGAATCAGAAGATAAAAGGCTGGTTTGACATCGTATTGAAACATCGTTGTATGTTGCATCAAATTATCTCAAAGGCGTCAAGACTACGTGAAGAGGCACACACCATGGGCAGCATCTGCATGTCCGAGAACTGCACTGAGCTCAAAAACCTCCGGTCTCTGGTCAGAGTCTGTGAAATCCAAGCAACTTTGCGTGAGCAGAGGTGAGAACCCACTTTGTGTGGAGAAGCATGCACACACCTCTCGACATTTAATGTAAACCTAACGCCCAATGTCCTTTCTGTCTCTCTCTCCCCAAAGGATACTGTTTCTGAGACAGCAAATCAAAGAACTCGAAAAGTTGAAGAATCAGAATTCTTTCATGGTCTGACAACTTCTGGTTGAGAGCTGGAAGTGGGCAGTTTTGGAAACGAGGGGGGGAGAGACCCATTGCACATAGTTGGAAGCTGGCGTGGAGTGAGCAGTTGTTCAGTTCCTCTTGAGCCCAGTCTTAACACACACACACACACACACACACACAGGAGCTGCAGTTGGGTCGCCTTTGGACCGTTGTGATGGGGGAAACCAAGGGGGATAAAAAATGAAGAGCTGCTGTGAGAGAAGGGGGAGGGCGGGGGCGATTTTACAAGTTTTTGTAAAAAACCCTCGACGGAAAATGTAGATTTCTTGTAGATGTTATTATCTATGTTGTAAATATGTTTTGTAGATTGAAGCCATGGAAAGCCATGCCTATCAAAGCTTTTGACATCCAAACTAATCAACACCTAGGCGGCTACATTCATTAGCTAGCCTTTCCTTCATGTTAACTCGTCTGCAGACTTCAAGCTTCGTTCTGTCAGTTCATAGATCATTGAACCAGTGAGCATGTGTGGCCTGCATGTAAACCGAGGAGGATGTTTGAAGCCATTTATTAACATAAAGCATAATAACACACTGGTGTCCAAATTAGTTATTTCCCTCAAACCTTGGTAAACTGACAACTGTCTGGATTATCTTCCTCTGGGTGAAGAGTCACACGTGCTCAGGCGGGTGAACGTCCCCTCTCTGCAGGAAGATTCCAAACTGCTCACTGGGGTTCAGTGATCTATTAGCAGCTTCTGGTGGCCCTGCATTTCCCAGTCTGAAAAAAAGACAGTGCCTGGTGGTGTGGTGGAGTGACTGATTTCAAAAGAAAAACACACAAAATCAACAAAAAAATAATGATTAGAGATGTGATGGCGTGCTGCTTTGGACCATTCCCCTCCCCTGGCCTCAGCCCTGCCTCACCGTCTCCTGAGGCTACACCCACACTACTATGTTTTCATTTGAAAACGCATCAACTCTGCTCTGGATTGGCCGGCCGTCCACACTACTCCGGAGGTCATGGAGCTGCTTAAGCAGAGGTTTGGAAACTCTGCTGGCCCTGTTGAAGTTTGAGAACTCCAGGGCTGCATCTGGATGGGCAGAAATTGAGATGTGTGGAAACCATGACATAGACAATTAAACGCTTGCTGATTGGGTCTTTTCAGTCACAACGTAGCCTTCACTGATTCGTCAGGCTTCTATCACATGGCCCCCTTCTGGAAGAAAACATCTTGCTGATCTTGTTGTCATTGCCAACAACTGTAATGCGGTTAAATTCTGCATTTCACAAGAGAGACAAGTTTTTATTCAAACACTTCCTGTTTACGCTGGCACACGCATGCCCAGTACACGCAAGTGGTCCTGTGATGTGCTTTTTCAGACGTGTTGGTATGGATGGGGAATTAAAACTGATTTGGCTGTTTTCAAACAAAACATAGGAGTATGGATGTAGCCTGAGACACCAACACTTAACACCCTGTTCTTTCTTCTTTGTTTGTGTTCCAGCATTTATTGTTCCTCGTTTTTCCCCCCTCTGACTTTTTAAGCTGAGGTGTTACCACTGGTTCATTCCTTTTGTACAGTCGCTAACATAACAAGTGAAGTTTTAAGAGGCCGCAGAATTGAAAAAGGTTTTTATTTATAAACAGTTGTAGTGACGAACAGTCCCATCACGATGATATCCATTCTCATTTGCACCCGGTTCAGGAGTGGTGTTTCACAGACGTGACGTGGATCACCTCAGTCAGCGCAGGGCAACGAGGTCACAAGGTCAAATGTGAAATGTATGTATTGTAATAAACATATTAAACTAAAGCGAGCACTGGTTATTTTATTGGAATATTAGGTTTGGATCATACGCTAGTGCCTTGTTGAAAGTCTTAAACCTCATTCACCTGAAGAATCCCACATTTTCTTTTTCTCCTGTGAACCAACGACAAAGATCTTCAACAAGCACGTTTCACGCACAGGGTTGTTTTTGTAGCACGTCCCATCCCTCTCTGATTTGTTTGGTCTCCACTGATGAGGAGCAGGGTCATTTGCTGCAAAGCTGTTGTTTTTTTTTGGTTTCACCATACTATCTATTGAGTCTATAACTGAACTGCACCACACATTCAGTAAAGGTGACCACATCATTGCTTTGTATATTGTTTCCTGAAGTATATTGACAAGTGAAATAAAATATGCCTCTTCAGGGCCACGTTGTTCTTGGGTTTGTGATGGTGCCTTTTACCTTGTAGTTTGTCTGGTCGCATTTTAAGTGTTTTAAATGGACTGATGGTTCAGTCAGTGTTTACAAAGTAGTCCTTTTAGATGCATTTACTCTCACTAGTAAAGGGGTTCCACAACTTAAATTCTGCAAAAGATTTTATTCCCTCACATATACGAATTTGTACATTAGCAGGAATGTTGCACAGCATTGAAGTCAAGGCATTGCTCTGTTATATAAATGTGAGTGTGCAATAAAATATTGTTCTTAAAACCAATGAATAATCATACTCTCAATATTCACCTAGATTTTTACCTAGAGTTTTACCTGAATATCAGAATGTGGAAATCAATATTAGAAATCATACTTTGAGCCATTTTCTACCTACATTTTTCAAATAAATGATGAAATGTTAAATGGTAGATCGTTTATTAGCCCACCTGCAAAACCTCCAAGGTCCACCAGTGGGAAGTCACAGTATGTGAGTTAAAGAGGGAAGTAAAAATATCATTTTAACTTCTGCCCTCTGCTCCCCTCTGCTCGTGGTCTTCTGTTTCCGCTCCAGACAGGGAGCTCAGACCTCTGAGATAAGTGTTATCAGATCAAAGTTCACCTGCACGTCCTGCTCCTGTCTCAACTTGCAAAGAAACGTCCTGCTTCTACCTTTTGGACACATCACACGTTTTCAGATAATACAGGGCCGGTTGAGGACAGTAACTCATTTGCCCTTGTCTTAAGATGGAATATTTAAACTTCAATAGAGTACTTCCATATAACTACATCCATATGTTATTACTGTTGCATGACAGGGCGTTGGTTGCATCCCTTTTTGGGATTACTCGACACCTAATTTTCAAAACGTAAGTCTTCCAGGATCAGATACGGAAAATCAAAATGTATGTCACACAAAAGTCAAAAGACAGCTCAAAGATGTCTGACCTATTTATATGTTTCGTGTGTATACGGCCAACCCTGTGCTTGCAGAGATAGATAGTATATACTATGGAGGAGTAAGGGAGAGTAAGACATTTTACCTTAAGTAGAATGGCACTCAATAGAACACATACCTCCTCCAAGGCCCTTCAATCCAATCAGCCCGCACCAAATAACACACACTCATAGAAATCAGTCTCCTAAAGGTTGTAGGTTGTAGAAGATGGTGATGTAGAACAGGAAGCTGGGGAAAGTACACGTGGAAGGGCAGCGGCCAGGCCATGTCGTCTGAGGCCTCCTTTATTTTGAATGGCATGAAAAGGAGGAAGATGAGGTCAGAGATGGTGAGGTTGAGGAGGAGGATGTCTATGGGGTTCGCCTTGCAGCAGAAGGTATAGAATGCCAGGTTGTTGGAGGGGAACCCCATCAGGAAAGTGAGGATGTAGACAAAGAGCAACAGGTGACTGTACAGCATCACACAGACACACTCACTGAGGCACTGGACGGAAGAAAGTAAATATCATTACAATTTATATTAACAGAGCTGGAATGTTCACACTTTTTCAGATATCACATCTTCTGAGGTTCAATAATAAAGTTTAGGCAGATTCAGCAAATATTAAGATGCTTGGAACAAGTCGGAGGAAAATTTACTTCTCAAGGAAATTCCTTTCAGGATAATAAAACAGATTTTCTCAGATCTTTACAACTTCTCTGCTCGATGTCCTCAGCCAGGTCCATCAGGTCCTTTTGAAAATATAAATCTATTAAAAAAACCCATGACCCAAATGAATAGTTTAGAGGAACAATTAGTTATAACTTAATAAATGAAATAATGAACTATTATAGTTTGAAGCAGACGTTACCTTACAGTTAGTTGTTGATTGAATATTAAGAGAATGTATACATACGTCAAATGCTCATAATATAAAATAAACAAATTATGGAGCAGAGAAGCTGTTGCTCAATTAGATTTTTGACAAATAGAAATATGAAATGTCACCAGAACTTTTTTCTTAATTACCCAGAAAAGATTATTAAAATAAATTTAAATCCCACCAACTCTTTTCAAATCCTTTTATTACATTTGATTTCATTTTGTTTTTACTCAACTCTTCTGTAACATTTGTGCTGTAATGTTGTCAAGTTGCTTTTAATTGTTGACTTCAATTTTTACTTCCAAAGAACCTTGTAACTGTGTTTTAATGTGTTAGTTAATCTTATAATAAAAATAATCGTATTATTATTCGTATTCTTATCATAAAAAGTACCAGACACTTTACCATCAAAATTACTTTGAAAATTGGAATTAAAAAGCATAAATAAAAGTCCAGTCTTACTCCGACCAGGATTCAAAAAAGTCCTGTAAAGACTGAACTGTTAAACTTGTCAGACTCGGGGAGCCAGGCTCTCCATCCCTGTGGTGCTGCCGCGCTCCGGATGCTCGCCTCTCCTCCTGGAAGCAGACTGACTGATCTCATCCCGACACGGTGCTCAATTTGCCTGTCTTGCTGCGTCCCTGGTATCTCTCCTTATACAGCGGAAATTTGGTAAGCTTCTGAACAAGACCTCTGTTCTCCACACTCTGCAAACATCATTGCACAACACAAAGGCTTCGTGTGAGGTACAGAGGAAACGTTTGGAGGTGACTCGAAGACTTGGAAAAATTGCGTCTTTTATTTTGTATTTACGGTAATCATGATTTAGAGAGGGAAGCTACACCTTCCTGTCTCAGTTGTATTTACAGAAAAGTCCAAACATTATTAATTTGTCATCACAAACACAAAATAAGGAGATCGTGCAGCAGAAATTATATATTTTATTAATTACTTTCATTTGAAGGTTCTGTGATCGTTGAGCTGCAACGATTCACAGATCAGTCGATCAACAGGAAATCTGCAAATATCCTTTATAATCAAATAATTTTTTCGGTCCCGTCTTGAGCAAAATACCAAATATCTGCAGGTTTCAGCTTCTTTTGTGTTTGGATTTGATGCTTTTCTTTGTATTGTATGAAAATAAACTGTTGTTCAGACAAAACAAGACATTTGAAGATGTTATCTTGACCTCTGGCTCTTTTTATTCACTATTTCACTGTAAAGTTATTATTACCTTCTTACATTTCATAGACAAGATGATTCAGGAAATGGACAGATTAATTAGCTGCATCCCTGGTGTCCTGTATCTGGATTCAGATCATCTGATGGATCCAAACATACTTGTTATCAGTGGCGTTTCTACATTAGGGGCACGTGGTGCACTGCCCCACCAGATCCAGATGGCGCTGTTGTGCAGAAAGCTCAATATATCTGTACTTTGTGGCCAAATATATTTTATTTTATTTTATATGCAAAGTAGCGTGAATGTGTGTGTGAATAAACTTGACTCACAAGCATTATAGTCTTGTTTTGGAGTCATTTGAATCGTGTGTGTTTCTGTCTGTGTGCTTGCTCTGTGAACTGAGCTTCTCTCTTGCCGTCCGTCTCTGCTCCGGCGGCTTAAGTCTGTTGCCATGGAAACACCAATGAGCGTGAACCACACAGGCCGAAGTTAACATTGGGTGGGGGGGCACTTTCAGATGTGCCCCACGAATTCTGCATAGCAGAACTCTGCAGGACCCAGGCCAAACCCTCCTGGTTTTGAAGAGGGAGAAGCAGAAGCTGGAGACTGAATACCCCGCCCAGAAGGAGCTGGTGGCTCAATTCACTGCCCTGACGGAGTTGTATGATAAAAATATATTTATTATTTGAACTGAGAAACACTCGTTCTCCACAGCTGCACTTTCCCCAGATTTAATTCTATTATCTTAAGAGAAACTGACGGATCATATATTTACTGTACTCAGGTATATTTACTTTGTTTTCCTGCTCGTGGATCTGCATCAAAATACAAATTTCAATTCACAGTAATTGTATCATTTGTGTAATCGTGGACTGTTTTAGGCAACAGCTTTACTTCCTGTCGGGTATTTTCAGGGTTTGTGAAAATCAGTTGTTTTCACGTCAGACTCATCCGACCTTTGACCTTTATCCTTCTGCTGAAGCAGTGGTGAAGCTTAGTGTTTTCCAGAGGTTCATACAGATGTTTATAGACAGACAAGAGTTCATGGAACTGCTTCGTCGTTGGTGTTGAATCATGATGCTCCAATTAGGCTGCATGTAGGTTTTTGTTCAAAGTGCTTTTTTGTAGCTTACAAAACGAAAGAAAATATCTGATAAAGTTCTTTACATCTGTGGGAATGAAAAGTCAATGGTTCATAGATCTGTAGCCTCACATCGACTTGCATATGATTGACAGATTTTAGATTATTGATCCTTTTGAGTCAAACTGTAAACGTGACGAAAGTGGACTCAAACCTCATTTTATCTATTGTCATAATAATTATTATAAACGTGTCCCCAGGGGTGGACTGGGACAAAAATTCAGCCCTGGCATTGTCTGTCCAGACCAGCCCACTACATTATCAGCGGACACCACATAGAAGTCCACAAATCTCGCGGCATCTTCTCTCATGCATACTACTGTTACCACCTAGCTCAAAGACGGCAACAAGAAGGGAGGCCACACACAAACCTCTCAAGCCAAAAGTAAATTTATTTAACTCCAAATCAAGATAGCTCTAACTACGTAGTGGGATGTGTAAAATATGTTACGCGTCAGTGGTGTTAACAGTGTTTGGATGTGTGAAAATAAGGTGTTATGTATGTTGTAAGGTGCAGAAGCAAAGAAAAACAAAGGCTGAGGGCCCCTGCCCCTGCCAGCTCTACCTGTGTCTGGAAAACAACTCCTCAGGCTCTCACATGTCAAGTGGTCAACCTGAGAAGGACATGGATACATTATAATGTCTCTAATCATCACAAATTAAGTATGATTTCATAAAAAAAAAAAAAAAAAAAAAACTCACCAGACTAGAGGAGACTCAACAGACATGGTACAGTGAAGGCAGAGAGTGGAGGCAGACAGAGAGCAAGTCCTCGAACATGGACAGAGGGGGAACAACTCCTCAGGCTCTCACATGTCAAGTGGTCAACCTGAGAAGGACATGGATACATTATAATGTCTGAAAAATAAAGAAAATGTTTTCCTCTGTCCTGCACCTAGAGTTGAGAACTTTTTGGATGTGTGTTTCTTTTAAAACCTTTTGAAAATTATTATAATTATGAAGTATGAATTTATACATTAAAAAAGACATGATAAACTTACCAAATTCTGACAGTGGTCCCAAATGTCCACATATAAAACAGAGGGAGAACGACTCCTCAAATATATCACAACAACCTGTAATGGAGAATAATTTATCATTTAGTGTACATGATCACACCATTAAGGATCAACACATAAGCACAATAAAACTTCTGAAAAGAATTAGCTTGATTCTGCATCTCTATTTACAGCTGAGAAAGTTTACTGTTGCTATGGCAACAGTAGACGTTAGCAGCTCTTAGCTAGCTTAGCTAAATCATCTGAACAATAATAACCCATAATATCACAATTCGGCATATTAAAACAAAATCAAAAACGTTTTCTACTTTGTTTTGGACATGCTACAAAAATGTAGCCTAGCCAGCCCCAGGCCAGCGTTACTTACCATGTGTGCCTCCACTCGCTCATCATTGTCGAGTCCTCCTCGCTCGTCTCCCGGCGCACCTGCTGCTGCTGGGCTGGTGAACCCGGCACCAAACAGGTCCGTCAGTTTGGCACATGTAGCAGCCTCCACCTCCAGAGACTTAGGCTTTTTTTCCCGATGCTTCTCAGCGCCACCCGGGCGTTTTTTAACTCTTATTATCCATTTTAAGTTTCTGTCTCAGCAGCAGCCCGTCCCGCGACTCCCCCCGCCAATGCCATGAGGTCCCGCCCCACCCTGGTTTGTGTTGTGATTGACAGCACTGTCCTGGCTCTCTGAGCCTGTCAGCCCATGACTGATTGACAATGACAAACAATAAACCAATAATATGTGTCGATGCTGGCAACACACTGCTAGCCCTCTGTAGCCAATTGGCCGGCCCACTTGGAGGGAATTTAGAGAGGAGGAAGAGAAAAAAAACACAAAAAAAAACATAGCGGACCAGACCGGCCCACATTGGGTCAATGGCCCACCGGGACGATGCCCGGTATGCCAGATGGCCAGTCCACCCCTGCGTGTCCCCCAACCCGGATCCACACGAGGGGCCGGATGCAGGATTAGTTTTCCTTAACATTTTTTGATTTTTCATGATTTCCCTCGATTTATCAGAAAAGAATTCATGGATCTTGATTTAAAATCAGACGTTTTTCTAGGACTAATACCAGTGTGTGTAATTAAGTGCAGATCCAAATAATAATCAAGTTCATATAAATGTGGTTTCACGAACAGACTGCTGGACCTTGGTGGTGGTGTGCGCACTAAGGTTTGTTAACTATTCAGGATTTTCTTCTTTGACTTTGGTGAAGATTCATTTGCATCTTGATATCTTTTGTGTTTACTTTAGCAAGACAACAGACAACCAGCAACACAGAATAAATCCTTCTTTATATTAATCAAACAAACCTCAATAATGATGCTTATTCAATCAATCATCAATTATCAATCAATGCAAATACGGACATTTCAAACCTTCATATCTCCAGTGAACCAGGGAATCAAACCTGAAGCCAGTATTGTTACAGTATCTGACACCAGATGGAGCCATTTGTCTCCAGGTGAATGGTCCATGTTCAGAACTGCTTGAGTCGGAGAGAGTTTCAGTTACATGCAGGTTATAACGATGATGACATCATATCCAAGTCTGCAACACGACCACTCCCACAGGACAAAACACTCCCAGGACAATGGGTCACTTTGTATCATCAGCAAAAACCACAGACGTGACTCTGGGACAGGACGACTCCACATTTGTAGATACTTGTAAAACTGCATTGACGTTCTCTGGATTGTTGGTGGGTCCATGTGTGTTGATGGAGTTCCACTGTGACCTCACTCCTGGCTGACTTTAGTCACCTCCGCCCCGGCCTGGCTCCTCTCAGAAAGGTTCCAGGAAAAACATTGCAGGAGCTTGTCAGCATAGCGTACGCCCTCCACTCCACTTAGCTTCAAGTGGGCTCCATCATATTCCCTTCGAGATAAAAAATACATCTGAGCAGTGGCTTCAGACATATACCAACAAATACATTAAATATCAGACTGGTTGGAGTAGGAAGTTAATTTTCTTCTACTGCTTCAAAACTTTGTCAACAACACGTATTCTGATTGCTGTGATGTGACAGAAGCAAGACCTTGGAGAAATCGACCTTGGTCCACAAGTACTCAATGATGTGAAAGCTTGCATTGTGTGGATACAGGTTCAAATGGAATTAACCATACAAAAAGGTATTGAAGAAGAAAACAGGTGTCTTCACTGGAACACTTAACGCTGTCTATCTGAGATGTGTAGCTGAATAACTGCCTTCAAATCTTTTTTCTTCCATTTTGTCATTAGCTTAAACACTTGTAAAAAGTCAGTGATTCTAGAAAGGCTTTCGTTGATTATGTTCTTCTCCAACATTGTGGATTGCAGCAGTCAGAGGAGTCCCTCCCCGGGTCCCAACCATGTTGCCTCCAGCAGCAGCAATGCCCACAACTCTGCCTCCGCTCCCCCCATCGCCTCATCAGCCCGGCCCTCCTGCACCTTCACCCCCTCCCTCGCTGCCCACTTCAACTAGAACCTTATCAAACATGTGCAGGGTTGGCCTGCTGAACACGCGGAGAAACGAGAAACGTGAAGAGGCACACACCATGGGCAGCATCCCATGGTGCATCTCACCTCTGCATCCGCAAATCCAAGCAACATTGCTGAGCAGAGGTGAGAACCCACTTTGTGTGGAGAAGCATGCACACACCTGTCGACGTGTAATGTAAACCTCTAATGCCCACTGTCCTTTCTGTCTCTCTCTCCTCACAGGATACTGTTTCTGAGACAGCAAATCAAAGAACTTGAAAAGTTGAAGAATCAGAATTCTTTCATGGTCTGACAACTTCTGGTTGAGAGCTGGAAGCGGGCGCTTTTGGAAACGAGGGGGGGAGACATTGCTCTGTTGTATAAATGTGAGTGTGTAAGAAAATTGTTCTTAAATCCAATGAATAATCATACTCTCAATATTCACCAAAATGTTTTACCTTGATAACATAATGTGGAAATCAATATTAGAAATCATACTTTGAGCCATTTCCTACCTTTAATTTTTCAAATAAATGATGAATTTGCTCAATGGTAGATTGGTTTTTAGCCCACCTGCAATACATCTAAGGTCCACCAGTGGGCAGTCACAGTATGTGGGTTATAGAGGAAAGTAAGAATATAAATTTAACTTGTGTCCTCTGCTGCCCTCTGCTGGTGGTCTTCTGTTTCCAATCCAGACAGGGAGCTCAGGCCTCCTCTATGAGATAAGTGTTATCAGATCAAAGTTCACCTGCACGTCCTGCTCCTGTCTCAACTTGCAAAGAAACGTCTCCCTGCTTCTACCTTTTGGACACAACATCACAAGCTTTCAGATAATACAGGGCCGGTTAACGACTAACTAATTTGTCCTCTTCTTAAGTTGGACTCTTTAAACTTCAGCAGAGTACTTGCATACATCCATATGTTATTACTGTTACATGACAGGGCATTGGTCGCATCCCTTTTTGGGATTACCCGACACCTAATTTTCAAAACGTACATCTTCCAGGATCAGATACGGAAAATCTAAATGTATGTCACAAAAATCAAAAGACAGCTCAAAGATGTCTGACCTATTTATACGTTTTGTGTGTATACAGACAACCCTGTGCTTGCAGAGACAGATGATGTATACTATTGAGGAGTAAGGGAGAGTAAGTATTTCACCTTAAGTAGAATGGCACTCAGTAGAACACATACCTCCCCCAAGGCCCTTCAATCCAATCAGCCCGCACCAAATTACACACACTCATATAAAGCAGTCTCCTAAAGGTTTGATTGTTTTTTTTTCCAATAAGAACTAAGAAGTTCTCTGTAGGAACTGGTGAAATGGAGAAAGAAAAGCACTATTTCGCAATGTTGAATTTCCTCCACCGATTTCATGGAAATCTACTCAGCAGTTTATGTGTGATCCCGCGAACAAACAAATAAAAACAAAAACCAACAAACAAAACGTAACATGGGCAAAAACACAAGGTAACGAAACTGACTTTATTTGCAATTATTTCCACTTTAATATAGGAGCAGGGAAAGCCAAACCCACCACTAAACTTTATTTAACAGCCGCTGCGGATAAGTTTAGAGTTTACATGTGCAACCCTCTTGCTGCATTTAGCCAAACTGACGGGGTAAATTACTGCCTTTAATAACAACAGAGGATCTGGAATCATTTCACATCAAAAGAGTTTATTCAGCTCCAAGATCTGTTTCATTTATTAGGTTTAAAAAACCTTTAAACTGCGTAAACACTTCGGCAGAATAACAACATGTCAGCTCACACATCCACCATGCAGCTCTACCTCTCAATCTGGTTGACCTTTCCCCTTCAATTCAATCAAGCTGCACCAAACTACACACACTCATAGATATAACTCCACTAATAGATTTAGACATAGAAATATAATTGTTATTTTTCATCCAGATCCGTGAATTATTTACTTGGAAATTGGGGATAATGTAAAAAAAAGCCCTTGCAGAATTAGAATACTTTATAGTCAGCTCACACTCCACCATGCTGCAGCAGAGCTACATAATCAGCCCCTGGTCATGATCAAACACATTTTATCTGCTGAGTCATCTCTCCATGAGGATGATAAGAGCACAGAGCAGAGCTGAATTAATTCTCCACATGAAACAAAGGTGGGCGCCGTCAGTTTCCTGTGTTGAAGAACTCTCAGATAAGGTCTGCTTGAGCTCCCCTGCACGGCCCGAGACGTGACCCTGGGGTGGGACATCAAAAGCCGCTGGGCTCCACCGGTCTCCCTGCTCGTCTGCCAGCCCGTGGACCTCCTGAACCCGGCACACCACATCACCCCCTCCGCCCCCCGATGCAGGGGAAGAGAGGGGAAGAAAGTGGAGGACAGAGGATGGAGACAGTCTGCCTCCTCTGGCTGGTTCTTCACAGACCTTGATATGGCTCACATCAAAGGGAGGAGGGGAAGCCGGGAGGTGTCGCAGGAAGTCCGTCTGACCCGCTCCTCGGCCTCCTGCATCACGGAGGGGGGACGGCCTCCGGGCTTGGATCTTCACATTTAGGATGACTGTGCACAAATAGGTTCTTTTTTTTAAGTCAGTTGGGACTCCATTGAAAGAGTTGTTTCAAAGCTGAATGGGGGTGGGGGTGTTTCAGGCTAGATGTACTTCTTGATGTCCACTATCTCAGGTAGACTTGACTTCTGACCCCCCCACTACACCCCCCTCCACCCTCTCAGCAGCCATCTACAGCCGTCGTTGGCCCGGCACGCAGGGTTCCTTTTGTTAGGCAAAGTCCCCACTGTCTCTGCCCTGTCACACCTACAAGCGTCTCCTAATGTGTGAAACCAGACGCAGCCCGTGGGGTGTAATCACTCCCTGAAAGGCCACTTACACAAATCCCCCCCCAACACCCTCCTCCCGAAAGCTTGTTGACGCTCATCCTCTCAGCATGGAAACACACACTGTTGTGTTTCCCTTCTGTTAAATAGCCTGTGTCAAGCTACGCATCTCCTCTTTGGTACAGTCAGAATAGAAATGGAGTAGAGGGCCACTCACCTGGTCTTACACATTAAGCTCAGCTTCTTGGCCATATAGGGACCACTACTCTTATTTTGAAGCTGCTGCACAATGTCCCCCTGAGGGCTTCTGAGGCACAATGTATAAAGTAAGCTCTGGAAATCCTGTGTTGTAGTTGACGTAACCATGCCTCTTTTTTTATCCTGAGATATTTGTATTGTTTTGGGATTTCGTTTTTTTAGTTTGACATGCATCACGTCAAACCTGCTCGCTGTGAATTTTGCAGACATTTTCCTGCTGTATTCTCTCATGGGATCAATCAGACATTTTACTTGGGGGCCGAGAGGAAAAGGTTCTGAAATGCTTTTTGGACGCAACTGACTTGCATGTTTACGTCCTCACCGAATGTCCAGACTCCAGGTCATGTCTGAAAGCAGCTGTGGTGATGTTTCAGTGATATTTCTAATACAATGAATTACAAACCAAATGTGCTGGTTGTAAGACGCTTTTACACCAAAGCTTTAAGAATAGACTACATGAAACTTACATTCGAAATTAAACTGTGATCTTGGGCTTGAGGAGGTTAATGACCTACTGGCCCTGGTTACACAGTATTGTACGATATTATGAGATTTGACCACTAGATGGCGATGTTGATCCAGCCACCACACGTACAGGCCGTCTATTTTCACTGGGACATTTCTGATCTTATGTGGACGAACCTCCTCATGTCACATGTTTTAAAACCTTCATGCTCTGATCATGGGTGCACGTCGTAGTAAATTGAACATTAAGGGCCTCTCGAAGTTCCCAGGCGCGTGCATGTGCTCTGAAAACAAATGTACTATTACAACCATTATCTGTGAAACTGATGGAGTCCAAAGTAAGTAACGCACCTCAAGTGGTCCGGCTCTAAAACATCTGTCCCGCCGCCTCTCGTGCACTTCTTCTCGGTGCACACAGGGATGACGCAACGTTGGACTGGCGCCTGTGTGTGTAACTGCGGATAATGACAGTAATTGCAGCGTGTAGATTGTGTTGTGTTCCCTCGAGCTGTGTGTGTCCTCATCCTGTTGTCTGGTGGACACAGTCAAGGCCCGGAGATACACGCGCACACACACGCACACACACACACACACACACACACACACACACACACACACACACACACACACACACAAGCACTCACACACACAGGCTCTACTCTTTCAAAGAGGTGTATTGTGTTTCTCAACTCCACTGTAATAATAATAATAATACCAATAATAATATAATAATACGTTTGTTGTATCCTTATGTGCTTTTTTTCAAGTCTCGTGGAGAGCAGTTGGCGCTGATACAGATCGCACGTTGTGTTTTGCATTGCCGATTGTTAAAGGGCAAAGAATGTGTGTGTGTGTGTGTGTGTGTGTGTGTGTGTGTGTGTGTGTGTGTGTGTGCGTGTGCGTGTGTGTGTGTCTGTGTCGCGGTGGCGCCATGGATTGCTAATTTGTGTGAGCGGCTGTCTCCTCCTGTTCGCGGCAGCAGCAGCAGCAGCAGCGGTTTGTTTTGTAAAACTATGTGTTACTTCATTTGGTTTGAACTGTAACTATGGTCAGTATAGAGATAGAGAAAGTTGGTGTCATATTTGACACATGTTTGTAGGAATATATTTTAAAATGTCTCCATATTAAATTAAAAATTACATCACTACCGAGTCCACAGTGTGTATTATTCAGCCAGAGGACAGTCTCAGTGAGCTCTGTGGACACTTTGTTAACCTGGTGGAGAGACTGGCTCCAGTGGTGATGTGTGGAATATTGTATTACGGGATTTCAGGATGATGAATGAAGGGATTGGTTTGACCCGAGTCATCAAGTCAGACAGAGACAGAGAGAAGGAGACAGGAAAATGGGTGACGTGGCTTAGAAAGTAAAAGTCTGTCCCTTCATAGAAAAAAGCATCAGAGCTGCATGTGATCAAACAGAACTGACGTGCAAGTATGAAAAAAAATGTTTATGAGGAGCTTTGAATGCCCTGAGGAAACTTTTCACTTAACAAATTATACATATATATATATTATATATACATTATATAGAAGTGTTAGATGAAACTTAAAGCTGCAGCTTTCAAGAGTAGGTCTGTATTTCATGACAAAAGAGAAAGGTACTCATGGGTGTAGATAAACTGTGTCTGGTGATGAAGGTCAGGTAAACATTTAAGAATCATTATTTTAGTGTAAGTGAACTTTATTCTCATTCACACCATACAACAAGAGGTGCACAGCAGAACGAAAATGACTCCCAGATTCATGTGCAAACATAAAAAATACACGTAATAGACAGCATCGACAGACGTATTTATTCATAAAAACCTAGGGACATATAGACATTTATAAACAATAAGTTTATAACTTCGGCTGTGTGACTAGAATATTTAGCCTTTTCTGCACGTATAACTGCAAATAATGTACTTTTGACATTTGAATTAGTCTTATTTTTTACTATAAAAACCACATGCTTAAAACCCACTTCACAGCTGGATCGTTACTTGTGTATTTATGTGTTATAATATCATTTATTGTCACTTTTCTATTTTGTTGTAATAAAAAGGTCTGATTTGCTGTATTTTGAAAAGGTGTACCGGACACAGCGTCGTGACTGGCGTCGCTCTCGCGGTTTTGACCAATCAGAGCGCGGGGGGCGGAGCTCCCACAGCTATTAGTTGATCTTGCCCCGGTCCGTTCGGAGAGAGACGGAGACAGACTGAGCTCAGCTGGTGAGGAGACGTCCCTGTGTGTCCGACATTTATCCAGCATAACAAAGTGATGCTTCCCGGTGAGCGGCCGCACTCACAGGCAGCAGAGGACCACCGGAGACCCCAGTGAACCGCAGTGCGCTGTTTGGAACGGAGTACATTTCAGCTTCTTTCCGTTCTCTGAACTTTCGGCTAGAGGCAGAAGAAAAAGGAGACGCAGTGTTTTTTTTTCTCGCTCTCCGGTAATGTCGGGCCGCCTTTAAAGAAAAAAAACATTCTCCGCTGACTTGTCCGCCTCCATGCGGCTGAGGACCGGACCCGGGGAGAAAGCGAGGCGCCCGGTGTGTCCGTGTGGATTGTGAGCGAGTTCCGGAGCAGGAATGCCTCGGGTTTGCCCGTGAGCTCCATGTAAAGGTGTTCGTGTTGCGGCTCTTCGCCCGGCGGACCCTCGCTACTGGATATACGAGGAGTGTTAAGTCTCTGCGCAGTCATTTGCTGTAAATGGATCGACAGTCCAGTTTCATTTCCATCTGGCTACAACTGGAACTCTGTGCCATGGCTGTCCTTCTCACTAAAGGTACATCCACACACATGCGTGTCTTCGTTTAGCCTCTTTACACCATCTCAAAGAACCATAACAAGCCTGGAGTCAAACCTCACCCGCTTCTCTCAAGATCTGAGGCGAAATGTCTGCTGAAAACTATAATTAGCTGCATTCAAACAATTTATAACCTCATTGGAGAAAACTACTTGGGTCAATCTGCAGAAATAAGTTGAGATGATAGTAATTATTTCCATAAAACAAAACCAACTCTTTGACTATTTTGTTACACGTGAATCCCTGAGTTTGACTTAAGTGATTTAGTTGTTTCTTAAACCATCACTGTCGTTTTTGTGATAAAATCCCTAAACCATATTTTATGTTTTTTTTAAATCAGCATCTATATTATTAAAAAGCGATGAAACTCAACTTTTTTTAAATTCAGCTCAGCTACTAAATCTGCACTAACGCAAGTTTCCCTGTAAACTGCACAAGAATGTTGAATGAACCACTATAATCTCATTAAAGGAAAAACTTTGATTAAACTACAGACGCAATCAAACTCAACTAACTTCACTTAACTTGAACCCCTGAACTGTGGAGATGGATTTACACAAAAGAAATCGTTTAAACCACCAACACACATTTTTGAGTTAAAATCCTTAAATAACCTCAATGGAAACAACAACAACAAGACATGTTCAGACTTGTACAAACGCGGGTTGTCCTCCTAAGTACATCTGAGTATTTTCCAGTCAAAACTCCGAGACTTTATTATGAGTCCTCCAGCACAATCGTGCCCAAATAACTGCCCTGTGTCACTTGTGTAACTCATGTTTAACTCGAGTTTTGGAGCTTACTGCCATTCATACAAGACTGAGCAGGGTCTAAAAAGCCTCAGTGCCCGGCCTGTCCCCCCGCCCTCCACCTCCCTCCCCTCTCCCCCAGCCCACAAAGGGGCCTCTCCTCACTAATGAAATATTCTCCAAATGACCTGCCTGGGCCCCGCTGCTCCAATCCCTCATAGGGAAAACACTGATCTGATGAATGTGCCCCTGCTCTGCGAGTTGGTGCGTTCACAAGGGCCACGGCCACCGCGAGGACCCCAGTCTGTGTTTGAAACATTCAGAACAAATGTCGTACTTTCATAGTAGGAAATGGAAAGGCAAGGGAATACTTGTTTTATATCTTTTCTCAGGGAGCCTTTATAGTAAGGCTGTTGTTTACACCCATTTTCATTCAAAAATAATAACTGCATGTCATGTTAAAGGAGCACACAACATGCAGGTTGTCCTGGGACACAACGGTAACAAAATAAGCCCATAGATGAAAGTTCTTTCAAGAAAATGTTAAGTTAGGATTTGTCAGGGCAGATCCCTTGGCCTGGATTTGGTTTTCATTTAAAATAAGAAGCTGTGGATGAACTAATGAGTGGGCCTGTGTAAAAGCAGGCAGCCCATAATGATAAGGTTGCTGGGAGCTCTGCAGACGGGACCTCAGCGCACCCCGCTCACCCCCCACTCCCCCGGGCAAGTCCTGACCGCAAGTAATGCTTTGGGGGGGAAACTCCTGTGCCGCTGCCGTCCCCCCTCCTCCTCCCCCTCTTTGTAAGCAAGTTTCCATTTGGGTCGAAAAGAAATTGGCTTTGGCAAACAAACCACTAATTATGAGCTTGCAGTTCCTGTTTTATAATGTAGACAAAAAGGAGCATGAGAAGCTCTTCCATGAGGGAAGAGTTTCAGAGTTTGTGCAGCAGTGTGAAATCTTCCCAAAAGGTCTGATATCTCTGAGTTACTGCAGGACCTAGAGGCAGAGCGAGGCCTTTCTGAACCTAGCTGGAGACTTGTTGGCTGGATTAGATAAGAATGAGTCTGGTAAAACGTAATCTGGAAATAGATAAGAGGACAAGTCAAAACTACATGTATATAACAGGGAGCGAACTAAACCCTGACTCAAAACTACATGGAGCAGAATCTTCAACATCTTGATATCTGTAATCTAATGAGCCTGTACAAGGAACTTTTAGGGTCTCCGTTTCCCATTTTGGGAACATGACCTGCCTGAATCCTGACAGTCCCGCTCCACAGTCCAGCGTGGGACGTCTCAGATTGTTTTTATAGTTTTAAAGTTCATAACTTTTGTACCCGAGTGTTAAGTTTCCCTAACCCGTTCTCTTTTTTACCCTCTCTGCACTTCCAGGAGAAATAAGGTGTTACTGTGACGCGCCGCACTGCGTAGCCACCGGATACATGTGCAAATCCGAACTGAACGCCTGCTTCACCAAGGTCCTGGACCCGCTCAATGCAAACTCGCCGCTCACCCACGGCTGCTTAGACCCCATCGCCAACGCCCCGGACATGTGCAGTGGCGGCAGCAGCTCGAGAGTCGCGGACGCCCTCAACGGGGCCTTGTCCACGACGCTGGAGTGCTGCAACGACGACATGTGCAACTACAGAGGCCTGCACGACCTGGCACACACCAGGGACTCGACAGGTAAAGAGAAAAAAGAATGAGCGGCTGAATCACTGGCCGTCAGCGGTGTTTGTTTTTCACTGCAACTGAAATATGCAATGCTCTTCAGCTGGTTTTAAAATGATTTGCCTCTCTGGGGGGGGATTTAATGATTCCTCCTCAGCAAATATTCACCATTTTACCTCTTTCCTGCTCCAGGAGCAATAAGTTGAGCGGCAGGGTTCTTCAAATACTTTGCTGTTTATGGACATGCAGCCCACCCTTGCCCCCCCACTAACTTATTTTTTTTTGCTAATTCCCAGCTTTACAAAACTTCAATTTGACTTTTAATGGGATCCAGCTCTGTGCCTGGGAAGGCAGGGAAAAGCCAGTTTACCTTAAGCACTTGGAAAGAGATCAGATATGCTCTTTTTTATTATGTGTGCACCATGTAATTTCCCCACTGAGTAGGAATGTGCCTCGTAGAACGAATATTCCCCGACAAGTCTGCATGTTGGGCAGGAACACTAGCTCGCAGACTTATGAAAGGGTGCATAGAGAGATGTAGGAGAAGGGGAGCTGTCCTGGGGGGGGTTTCTGTTGTGACCCCGACCAGAGCAGACTATAGTTTATTAGTTCAAATTAATTTCTGGCTCTCGAGTCAGGACAAGGTGACTCATCTGTTTTTACCCCTGCTGCCCTTTCTCACTTTCTTGCTCTCTCTTATTTTCTCTCTCTCTGTGGGTTCTGGTTTAACTGTAGAGCAGAAGCAGGGAAACCTTCTCATTTAGCTATGAGCAGCAAGCACGAGGACTTCCACTGAAATCAGCCACATGCAGTGAATCAGTTTATAATGTTGTGGAGCATTGTTAACGAAGGAGCGTGTATTTGAACAGATGTTTATCTCTGTGTTCACAGATAGGTTCCAGCCCGACAGCAGCAACAGGAACCTAGTGACGCGGGTCCAGGAGCTGGCCTCGGCCAAGGAGGTGTGGTTCCGGGCGGCGGTGATCGCCGTGCCCATCGCCGGCGGCCTCATCCTGGTGCTGCTCATCATGCTGGCGTTGCGAATGCTGCGCAGCGAGAACAAGCGGCTGCAGGACCAGCGGCAACAGATGCTGTCGCGACTCCACTACAGCTTCCACGGCCACCACACTAAGAAGGGCCACGTGGCCAAGCTGGACCTAGAGTGCATGGTGCCGGTCACGGGCCACGAAAACTGCTGTCTGACCTGCGACAAGATGAGACAGGCTGAACTGAGCAACGACAAGATCCTTTCTCTAGTGCACTGGGGGATGTACAGCGGCCATGGCAAACTGGAGTTTGTATGACTTCCTGCTGGGAACCAGGTGACTGTCACCTCTCCACAGCCAAACAGGACTGACTCTCAATCGTTGGCTTTTTCCCCTTCAAAAGACATTCCCATCTTCTTTGTCCATTGGACTTTTGGGTTTATGTTTTTATTCTTCCTTTTTAACCAGTGGCAAAAAAATACGAGACTGATATCACGCCGTGTTTTTTTTGCTAGAGGAGCACTTTACTTGAAAATGAAAGGCGAAGCAGTGAGAAGCTGTGTTGAAGCTTGAGAGAGGGCAGGACTGAGGTGGAGGACGAGCTCCACTGCTGCTCCTGAGGATCCTGGACTTTTACACTGAGCGCTGAAGGATTCCAAATCTGTCTTATTTGCACATTTGTAAAAAGAAACACACAAAAAGTTGTCATTGCTTAAAAAAAGAATTTTACACTGACACCAGGGTACAAAAAAAAAGACTTGAGGAGTAAAACAATTCAGTGTTTGACTGTAGGTGTGCACACTCCTCTGTGTACATTTCATGATTCAAGCTTATTGTAAAGATTTCAAATATATATATGTATATATATATTTTTGTCTGATAAAACTGACTGGTGCGTGCGTGTGTGTGTGTGTGTCTTGTTCTGGGTGAATGTCCAACATCTCTCTGTGATCAGACTATAAGCTTGATTGTGAGCGTGAAAGAAAAACTTCCATTAAAAGTGACTTTTTATTTATTTCATGATTCCCCTTGTGCTTTTTGAACGTTTTGACCTCAACGGATGAACAATGGGAAAGGTTTTAGATCAAGTTACAACCAGGGGGGTTTCAAAGCTTGGTGTGTGAGCTGTTGCTCTTGAACCTTCTCCAGAGGTCACAGCTTTTAGCGTCAAATAACCCTTTCTCCCCACCACAACCTCACTTACTTAATTTATCCTGGATGTAGTAACTATTTATTTGATTTTTCTCTAATCCCACTACTGGGTGTTTTCTGCTCCGTCAGTGAAAACAGTCGCTCATGTGCAAAGCTGGGCGTCGGTAAACAAAGATTTAATATTATTACACTTAGTTTGTTTGGTTCTAAATTCCTACATTTCTTTTTGGAGTAGCTCAGGCTTTGTGATATGGCCAACAATAAACTCATAAAAATGTTTAGTAGATATCGATGAGCATATCATAGTTTCCTTCAGAGTTAAGGCCTGGCTTTTATTAGCAAAATATTTCATAAATCTGACTACATAAAAAAAAAAGTTTATTGATATTGCGATTATTAAAATTATCACTTTATCACCAAGACTGTTTCCTTTTAAATTAACTTCCATATGATTTATTTTCCATAAATCCCATGAAAGATAAAAAAAATGAATCATACTCAAAAATAGTGTGCATATCCAAAACCTGACATATCTTCCTTTGTTACCATTAACACACACACACTACAGTTTACCTTGTTCAAATCTCACAACTCACCAAATACCCACTAGAGCACCAAATGTGTATTTATACGCTGATTCCACTATGCAAAAAACAAAATGCACTCTTTAAATTGTTGTTAAAGGGCTGGTTCACCTGGAGTTGTGTATGGCAATTTGGATTGCTTTAGTTTTGGTTGCCAGATTTTTGGCCACATTCGTCCAACCCCCCCAATTCGAAATGGAATTGCCTAAGTGATGCTTGTACAATGTAGAAGAATTCAATTGCCATTATTAGAACAAAATATTTCACCCAACATGGCGGACTGTGACAAGCTCAGCAGCTTGTTAAGAGACGGGAATCACAAATCTGTCAAACTCCTTCACGACTTTCTGAAACTCTACATTTTTACATCTAGGAGACAAACAACTATGGGAGAGGTCTTGACAGGACAGCAGTCTGTGTATGATGTGACTCCGTGTGCGTCATACAAAGCAAGACGAGGACTTTTTGGGTTGAAAAGTTCACACACAGCCCCCCCCCCCCCCCTTCCAGTCACTGTGGTAACAGTGAGAAAGACATCCGGGAAGTCTTCTCAAGTCGAGCTGAGCGGTGACCCTTGTTTCTTTCCATTAGGACGACAGGAAAACACTATTAGCGGCAAGCCACTTAACGGCAGCCCGCATTAGCGCGGCGTGGCCCACGCTCAGGGCCTCCCCCAGGTCTATTACCCTTGTAATAATAACAATGTCCTCTGCTCGGCTCGCCTAATGTGACTGCTGTTTTCTTTGGGCTGATTCCACTCTGCTGACTCACCCCCGGGTGTCAGGTGGCCGCAGAGACGTGAGGAAATCGCCGCACACGAGGACGATTGCAGTCGGTCTTGATCTTTTTTTATGTGAGGACAAAGTAGTTGCATTCTGGGAGACACGGGGACGCACACTTCTACTTTGTTCTGTGTTTGGCTGCTTTGTGCGTTAATTACATGCACACACACACACACACACACACACACTTAACACGCCAGCGTCTGCAGTCGTGGCCAAGCCTCCTCCCCGTCTCTCGGACATCCAGCAGTCACAGCTCGGCCTCCACAATAGCGGGAGCCAGCGGCAGCAGCACGGTCATTAGCATCGGCCATTTTGAGCAGCACTAGGTGGTCGACTTGTTTGTATTCACATGCAAATTTAATGAGTTGGCCGACCAGCCGCCATCAAAAGAGCCCCAATTTGTTTTGAAGCGACTCCAAGCCCCCCCCCCCCCCCCTATCAGTCTGCCAGCGGAGTTTTATTATTGAAGCCGATTTCCAGCAGAAATCTATATTTTTTTTAAACCACCACCACAACGTCACTCTCACCTCCGCTGCGTCCGCCTCGCAGGCCTCAAAACTCTCCTTCCTCAGGGGCGTCGTTTCAGGTTTGTACAACACGCAGCGATCGACGTGCGAGGTGCTGCCACCGTGTTGCTCCCCGGCTTCCCTCGCTAGCCTCGTCTCCACTGTGACAGCAGCAGCTTGTGGAACCACACATGGAATCTGTTAACACCTGAGCACAGTAATGGATGCTCGCCTCCCAGGGTATTACCAGACCTTTCTAAATCCATGCGTGCTTTTCTTGGGTTTCTTCCCTCTATGTCCCCACCATGTTTCACCAGCTCCCACTTTCCCCCTGGGTCGGCACACTCACTCAGATTTGCTCTAAAGGTAGAGCTGTTCATTTGTTTCTGAAACAATTTATTTGTTGAAATCCTCTTCAAGTCCCGATAGCTATCAACAAATATATTTGTCTGATTAAAATACCAGTGTCTGTGGCCCTTTCGGACCATATGATTGGCTGGCGTATCTGTCTGTCACTAACCAGCGTCAGCCGAATTGACACAGCTAAGTCTTAGAAGTCAGCGAACTAGTCACAGAATTGTCGGCTTGATGCACGTTCAGATGTTTTGGGGGTGGAGCTTTGATACAAGGGCCAATAGGAGGGGGTGAGCTGTATCAGTTGAATTTTGCGATCAACAGAAAATGTATCCAGCGTCTAACATGTGGATATCAAGGCTCTTTTCTGTTGTGTATCATCATCATCATTATCACAAAGGTGATACAATTCGCATGCTTTAGCGTTCAGCGCGACACAAAGATGTTGCCTATAATACAGCAATTTCAACCCCTGGTCTGGGGAAAGTACAGGAACCTTTCGGGTGGGGCTTAAAGGGAAGACGAGGCCTGATTGGTCAGATTGGTGGAACAGCTTGTCGTAGCTGTTGGTTGTTCATATAACAGGGGGCCAATTGTATTTTATACAGCCCACTGGCTCCCTGATTTCTCTGTTTTCTTTACTTTATATCCTTTGTGCGATGAATCACACCAATCCGGATAAGGTTGCACAGTTTAGGACTCACCGGCCTTCATGTAAGATAAAAGCGATTACAGGCGACGTGTGGAGTTGCTGTTTTGACTGAAAACAACCTTGTGATCCAAGAAGTCCTGTTTGAGTTCAAAAGGCAGATAAAAGAAAAACTGCTTAGGTCTTTGTAAGACAACGAGCAAATAACTAAAATGCTCTCACTGTGAGTATCTATCTATTATCTATTGTGCGATAAACAGTCACGATTCAGCACTCACATAACTGTAGTTGGCCTTGAAGGATTTCCACTGCAAAAATGTTGTGCAAAAAAACTGACCCTGTGTTTTCAGGACATTTTGTGAGGGGGTCAGATGCTGTTAGTCAATACAACAATCACTTTGTCAATCATAGTGAGACCTTTACTTGAGAGCAAACAATTTGTCGTCATTACCTTCAGTCTGCAGCTCCATGAGGAGACACAGGGGAAATGAATCATTCCAGAGCGTAACGTTTGATGGGGTTGAGGTCAAATAGTGGATAATAACTAAATAATATTGCCTCATCAATGAATAATCCATTGATTTACTTCAAAAATATTCTCTGTTTATTGACATTTTAACAACTAGCTAGTAGCCAAAGTAGCTACAAAAAGAACAGCCAGCATTTAATTGTGCACCAAATCAAAGTAAATTCAGAAAACCAACCACTTTGTCCTGTTTTCTAACAGTCAATCATTTTCATTCTCTGTTATGGCTTTGATAAGTTTGGCGGGGGGGAGAGGGGGGTTCAACACCAGCATCGCCCTGTATATTAGGCCCTAGGATTCAGGTTCTGTGAGGTTGGGGGTAAGAAGCAGCTGTGTGTCAGGAGGTGGAGTGGCTTGCCCACTAACAAGAAGGTGCTGGTTTGATCCATGGATAAATACTGCATGCCGAAGTGTCCTTGGGCAAGACACTGAACCCAATAATTGCCCCTGACTGCTGTGTAAGTGATGTGTGATAGAGAAAGTGCTGCACATGTGTGTGAACTAGTGAATGGTGTGCTGTAAAGTGCTTTGAGTGGTCATCGAGACTACAAAAGTGCTGTTGGAATACAGACCATTTATCATTTTCCATCTGGGAACGTGTGAGTGGCAGGTTTTACTGTTTTATTGAATAAATAATCCTCTGATTAAAAAATATGATGAATTAATAATAAAAAAGCAGCTTACGTCAAGGCCCCAGCGTGAAGTAGCCATGGTCTAAATCATACCACTGATACTTCAGGGCTGTTTACCAGTCCCCCAGTCACAAACAAACACAGACATTCCAGAAAATAAACAAAACTCCTCATCCAAAAGACGTAAAAATGTAGATTTTCAATCGACAAATCTGCATGACGCCAGAGACAAGTCGTCCTCTGTGCTGACAGACATCCGCCTGAATAAGACATGATCTAAATATTTAGCTAATTCATTTCCTCTCCGTGGATAAAAGTACGGCTCAAGTGCACGTCCCCCCCCCTTCCCCCCCATCGCCATCTAAATATTTACCCCAGTGTGTTGTTAACATTTAGATAGAAATCTGCCCCAAATGAAAAATAATAACGTTGGGAATGTTTACAGGACGGCCCGGGCTTCTTGAAGCTGAGAGTCACAGTGTGTAAATAGATAAAAAAAAAGAAGTTTTGTTATGTTCCTAAACGAAGGGATTTCCAGCAAATCCGAGTTAAAGGGTGATAAATGAAACGGCTGATACGCACACACACACCCGTGCACGTCCACAGGCCCGTGGGCATCCCACACACAGGGTTTCAGTCCTCGGTGACGAGCTGTCACTGAAGGTGCAGGTCGGCTTTCTTCCGGAGCTTCACGGTGGTGACGCGTGTCGGCCTCGCTGCGCTGCCAAGGGCACTCGCTGGCCCCTGTCTGTCAGCTGAGGGCCCCGGGAGACAGATGGCAGAACAATGTCGTCTCCCTTCCACTGACAGTCCCTCCAACCACTCATCCACTCAAACATGACATGAATGGAGCCATGTGCTGCGCATGAGTGGTAGGAGTTGTTGTGTGTGTGTGTGTGTGTGTGTGTGTGTGTGCGAGCATATGACGGAGAAGGAACAAAAACATGAAACCGGCATCCAAATTCTTTTGACTGTATATGGAGCATCGCACTTCATAGTGTGAGGATGTTCACAGCTTGACAGGCCTGCCCCCCCCGTAACAATCTACCTACTAATCCACAAAGATCTGTCTGTGGAATGCATATCGTTCATCTAATCAGCTTCTCTCTCGGCATATGTGCTATTTGGACATGTGATACGTTCAGTAGCAATACAAATTATATAAGACAACCAGCAGCAGTCAGTGTGGGCTCTTGAATGTTTTGAACATGTCTTCTTCTAAATCCTCGGATAGTCTACAGCAGCAATCGGCAACTGGCTCAAACCACAGGTCAAAATTCCCACCACATCATATTGATAATCTAATAATTTAATCTGATAATTTTTTATTTCACAATATCAATAGACATAGACACAGATGGACTGAATCTGAACGGGTGCAGATCTCAATCATGGCAATACCATTCACAGAATTCCTGTTGGCAACTTTTCTTCAAAGTAAAAGCAAAACATTTGTTTGGTTGCGGAAATATTTTTCAGAGCTTTTATTTTGAAAAGCTTTGAACTTGGGCCTTAAAAAAAGGCTTTAATTCTCCCTGAAAACATTACATAATGTGTCACTGAGCTGCTGGTGCATGAGTTCCACCACTGAAGCGTAGCGTACACCACGTCTGTAACGGTCACGGTCTACATCTAGGCCTGCTCGGTGTAGGTGACAGCATCACATTCTCCATGAAAACCACCGACTCACTCTCCTCATCTATCAGACCAGACCATCAACACAGAGAACTTAAAAGTGACGCTTGGTCTCCTTTACCGAGTCCTTTTCCTCCTTTCACTTTTCTCTAAACAGGTCCTTTACTTTTTCTTTTTTACTTTATTAATCTTGTGAGTAAAGTATGTCGTTGGTGAGAGGTCCTTGAAACACACCAAGGCCTCCCCGAAGATTGCATGCAGGCTAAAAGTCTCCCTCTAAAAGCTATCGGACTTTGGCAGCGGACCAGTTCTCTCATCCTGACAGAGATTTGCACCTTGAGCCGGCAGCGTAGCCTTGGGACCTGATGCTCGCTCGCTGGCTCTGATGAGCCTTGCTCATTGTGAGTGTAGAGCCCAGGGATTACAGGGCTGAAAGCGGAGAAGTCTGACTGTGTGTGAGCGAGGCTCGAACCACTATCAGAGGTTAGGAAGTGGGCTAAAATAACATGTGGTTATGAGATGGCGTCTAATCCTGCACAGATATAGGGAGTTAAATTCAAAGATTTAGGCTGTGTCCCACATTTCAGACTCATTCTACCGTATCATTAGTGCTGCTAAGTGTATTCTAGCAATGTGATTTTGTTATTTTTGGATTAAAGCAGCTTCATGAAACAATGACTATCTGTTCTTTTCCTATTGGTTCTGATTGTAGTTGGTATTACATGCATTGGTGTAGGTATTGTGTCGTTTCCTGTTGGCTCAGAATTTACATGGCTGCACATATATTTAACCACTCCTTCATCATGTTGATTCTGGCTTTGTCGAGTGCAGGCCGCCGTCAGAAAGAAATACTCCGGCGTGTACGTTGATGTGGATTCACTTGGCGCTGCCAAAGGAGCGTGCTAGGGGAAAAGGCAATAGATTAAAAATCCTGAATTTATCCATTGGTTTATGTTAGAGTCCTCGCTAGCGGACGCAGCTACCACATGTTGACTGCTGGGCCTCAGGAATATGACATTTAGTAGCTGCTGTATGTTAAAGAACACTGGGTGATTATTTTACTGCTGGAACGCTTTATGACGTTTCCTCGAAAATGTGAAATGCTGGAATTTGTTCTTGGGAAAATGTTGACGTTAACCATGGGAGATTCAGATAGAGCGTTTAACACTATGGCACTGAGCAGGGTTCGAATTACAGGGGAGCTAAGAGGAGCCCGGCTCCCCCTGAAAAGGACATGAGCTCCTCTGGAAGCCTTCCCTGAGATATCTAGGGTCAGCGCTAGAAAAAAAAATCGCTTTTGTGTCACAGATTACATTTTATTTTACGTACACTAGTGTTCCTGAAGACAAAAATTGCAACTGTGTCAATGTTGTGTGTTTATTCCCTCATTCCATTCCATTCCTGAACATTTACCTCCAATAATTACCACTATTTCGTGTCTTTTACTGCTGTGGCCCTCCATGCGTCACTATGTTTACGTAGTCACCTGAACTTCTCATCACTGAGTTGCTTTGAAAACAAGCAATGTTTTTATCTGTATTTAGGTCGTTTTGCAGATGAGTCAGAATGTCAAAATGGAAGCAAGCATCGGACAAGTTAGATTCACTAAACAATCAAAGACAACGAGCCCAGCGCCGCTATCCGGGCCTCCTGGCAGTGACAGCAATGGAGTGAGTGGAAAAACTGGGAAACATGGCTCCTCTCTCTTCTCTTGGCTCTTGGCTCCTATTCGTTGTTGCAGTCCACAGACAGAAGTGAAACGTCAGGGAAGTGAAGGGACAGTGACTGTCAATGACAGGGAGGGAGCTGCAAGCTGCAGACAGCTGTTGTTCAAGTGATGCATTGTTCCTGAAGGAGTGTGAATGAGAAGCAGACACTTTCTTGATTCTTATGTTGTTGTTGTTTAGCAGGTTGAAATGTGATTGACAGAATTAACTGACTGTAGTAATGACAGTAGGATTGTTGTCACAGTAACCCTGACATTGACAACACTGCATATACAGATGGAAAACAGGGCTCCCCCAAAAGCCACTGTGTAATTCAAACCCTGGCGGAGTGTGGCAGAATGTTTGGGAAATAAATGAAGGCGGGTTTTGTTGAACAGGGAACATAAATGGATGAAGTTAGAATATAAAATTGTAGTTTTAATTTCAAAATTACAAAGCAGGAGATACAAAGATCAGCATCACCACCACTTGTCTGTCCAGTCCTGTTCCCTTGGGGGAAGGACCGGATACTTTAGGGCAGTGATCCAGCACATGAGGCCCTTAACCTGCCCCCTGTAGCCCAGACACTTAGGGGTCAATGCTTTCCCCATCATATCAGAATCAGAATCAGGTTTATTGGCCAAGTAAGTTTGCACAAACAGGGAATTTGACTCGGTAAAGTGGCTCTCAGGTGCTTACACAGAATACGTATCACAAAAACAAACATAACAAAACAAAACGAAGCAAAACAAAACAATACAAACAGTCCGAACAGTGAGACGGTCTAAGAAAAGAAGTGCAGGTGTGCATATTACAATTATCCAGTGAGGGTGAAATAAGTAAACATAATTAAATATAATTATAATATATATTATATAATATAATATAATTTCGGGAGTAACTGTTGGTTATTATAAGGATCAAGAGTTATTGCACAGTGCCAGAGTGGGTTGGCTGTTCAGTAGTGAGACGGCGAGGGGGAAGAAACTGTTTTTGTGTCTGGTGGTTTTGGTGAACAGAAATCTGGAACACACTCACATGCATCTGATTGGACCAGAGATATACTGACAGGGTGAAGAGCTGAGACGCTTGAATTTAAGAGTAGCTCTAGTTTCAGTTTAGTTCAATATAATTCAAAAACCAAGTACACATCATCTTATACACTCTCCATCAAGGAGAAAGCAGCACGAAGATTCATCTTTTACTAAACCTTACATATAATTTACATGAATACAAATGGTCCTTTTTGATTTCCTTTGTTTTCACATAGCACATGACTCAGTTAACGATTAGTCAATCATCATCGTCCTAACATATATATTACTCTATACGGTCAAACTGTTTGTGAGATAGTCCAGCGAGAGGGTAAAAAAGATGGCCGGCTCATCAGACTTCTTGTTATTACCGACCCAGGGGCTCCTTTGGTTGAGATGTGGTATTGCTGTGGCTAACTGGAAGCCCAGATCTGGCAAACAGGACTGGAGTGCCCATGTGCCATAATTTCCCTGAAACAACCCAGTTAAGCTGCTTGTCTAAGGTGTTCAAGTCACACATGCAGCCTGAGCCATAATGAGCAGGTCATATTACAAATATAGAAGCTCTACCACATGACTAAATGTCTCTGTAAAAGAAAATGAACAATAACATAACTTAAATTGCTTGAAAGTCATAAAACCAAACCTTCCCTTAGTAAAAAAAAAAACCTTGATGATGATGAACAAATAATGTGTCTCTGTAATCATTACCCCCCCATCATCCATGACATCACGAAGAGATTCTAGAAACCAGGAAATGCTGAGTGAAACCTTCTCCAACATGAATTGAACATAGGAACACATGGTCTGCGGCTGAGGGGTAGAGCTGTCGCCCTCCAACCTCAAGGTCGGCAGTTCGATCCCCAGCCTGACCCATATGCATGCCGAGGTGTCCTTGGGCAAGATGCTGAGCCCCGAATGGCCCCCCATAGAATATCAAAGTGCTGCGAATTGATGCACTGTATGAATGTGTGTGTGAATGTAAAACTGTACTGTAAAGCACTTTGAGTGGTCATCAAGACTAGAAAATTCAGTATGATTAAAGACCTTCTCACCTGCTTTGTTATTTTTTCTCTCTATATAGTCTTATAAGGAATCTATAATCTATATCTATAATGAATAATATTTGAGCACCCTTTTAAATTCTACAGTTTCTCTCAATAAAATATATGCAGCATGTTAAGTAGAGAAAGTAAAAGCAAAGGAGTTAACTGAGATTAAACTATCATGCTGGACACTTTCATTACCATCACTGCTATCGATACTCCTTAAACATGCCAGCTCATATTTTCTTTTCAATTAAAGAAAACCATATCTGTGCCAAGGAACCACTTAGTTTCTCTCTTGAACAGAGGTGATTGACTTCTGGTAACTGAGATTCTCTGGCTGTGTTCATAACTGTCAGACCTCATAATCATTTACACCACAACTTCAAGTTAAAATCATCGGGAATATTTTATTTCGTATTCTTCATCTCGGAACGTCAGGGAGCAAACAAACAACCTATCGATTTTGTGTTGTGTTCTCCAACCTTATCCCTCCATGACTGGGCATTTTCTAATGTAACCTATTTGTTTGAGATTTTTTTAAGTTTTACGTATTTACTGTGTAAATTAAGTGTCTGTGCATTTTATTTGCCTTCCTGTGTGCCCTGAAATAAAGTACTGCGAAGTGATTTAAATTCAATTATGTTATTATAATGGTAGTTTTTTGTAGTCGTGGCATCCAACGTTTCTCTGCTGGGTTCTTGGGAATCAAAGCATGTGTTTAATGAAAATGTGAAGGTTTTCGCATCTGCCAGTTTGCCTGTCCTTTCATTTGACATCATTTATTTGCGCCAATGATGTCACATTAGATAATATGAATCAGAATATATTAAGTGTCGATAGTTTATTCAGATAAGTTACTTCGATTGAAAGTAAATTAACAGAAGTGAAAATTCAAATTCAACAAACTGAACATTTGGAGTAAGTTGGAGAAGTTTCACAATCTTATTATATATAAAGTTTGTCACCTTTTTTCACCATTTTTCATTTTAACCATTTCATACTATACATCATAAAAAAACAATAATTTTCTTGGATGACGGATGCCATCGAAGTTTTTCTACCATGAAAAAGAAGCTTTCTGAATACTGACAGTTTTCTTTTTATTGGGGAAGAAAATAAACTCTAAATAAACTGTCGGCTGAGTCGAGTCGAGGCCGGCCCCAGTTCTCTCTGTGCTCTTACAAGTCTGTGTCCTGTTTGTAAACCGGGCTGTGCAGAGATAAACAGCAGAGCCTCTGCTTATCTGCCCCGTCTGTCCCCGCATCTGTGTGTGAAGCCGCTTCCCGAAGCCCTGCAGCTCTCAGACCGGCGTCCAGACGGAGGAGCGGTGGAGGCAGGACAGCTTGTTTCTTTACTCTGTGGCGCTGTGGCTGCTTGTCTAGGCAGGTTTGGTGTGGCCAGTGGTTTTAGTGTTAAATGACCTCATCCTAACCTCAGTGTTTGAGGCTCTCAGCAGGATGTGCACCTCTTGAGCTGGAGACAAGTTTCACTTTTCAGACAAAACTTTTCAAATGAAAATCTCCGGAGCTCTGGAAACCACCTCCATATTGAAAACAAGAGCAGTTGAGAGGTCATCTCCGACTGATCTTTGAGCTAAACCAAATATCGCTCTACACTGACTGGCTGACCTTACAAGCTTCCCTCTATGGTAAATAGATGTACAAACCGCTCTACTGAAAACCCCAGGGTGCCTCCCTTTTCCAGAGGACAGAAGGGGGAAGTCAACTTCCAAACATGTCGATACATGAGCTTGTCTCCTGGGATCGTCTCTGAACTGGGGAGGGGGGGGCTTCCTCTGTCCACTCATCACTAAAGCAGGAATCAGGGGGTTCAAAAACACTATAAACCCCATCAATCAGTGAGTATAAGAGTGGTGGTGGGAGATCTCTGTGTCATAAAGGCCTCATTTGACTAAATATAGGCTGAGAGACATTTCTAATTATCTTTTAGTTAAACTCTATTTAACCAGAAAAAGGCCCAGACTCAGTTTGATTAAAAAATCTCTCATTCAAGAAGCAATGGCAATAATCTGGTTCTACATCCATACGACTACATTTTTGTTTTCAAACGTCTTGACAGAAGAGATCCAAACAGCAAGTGGACGTGTGTCTAAGTCATGGTTTCCAAACATCTCCATTTCGCTCAATCCAGATTAAAATGCTGCCCCGGAGTTCTCAAACCAAACCGGGTTCCACCTTAGTGGCTCGAAAACTCTGGAGTAGTGTGGACTCCACACGCATCTGTAGCAGGGGCAAACGACAACACATCAGTGTGGATGCAACCTGAGAGATGAGCAAAGTCACAGAGGTAACACAAAATATGCATCCAAATCAAAATGAAGTATGTGATGAACCCTGACCAACTTGTATGCGGTACAAAAAGAACCCCTCATTTTCATGTAAGTTCTCCAAGTCAGGATCTGAGGATAGTGTGTTAGTGTGTATCAATTTCCTAATTTAATTTCTAAAATATATTTAAAAAAGCCTTAAAACATCTGGGTACTCAAATCAAAGCAACTGTGAGGGACTATTTTCAGCTGTGGATTAATATGTATGTGGCCCTCTTGTGAGTATTTCCGGCAGCAGGACGGTGTTTTTGGCATTGAATCAAAATAAACGACTTTGTGTGCGTGTGTGTTTATGCTAATGAAGGAACATGTCACTCAGTGCGGCTCATCGATGTTTTTTCCAGCACTGGAGCTCTGTGTCCCAGGAAGAACTACACAGGGGATACTTTTTTTTCATAGAATCTATTAATTTCTGGTCGTGGTCTTTTTGTGGGATTTATTTACAATGACAAACATTTTTAAAAGCGGAGATTAAGTTGTTTCAGAGCTGACCTATTCTTGCCGTGTTGGGAGTATGGAAGGAGAAAAGCGGGGGAGACGGAGGGAGAGCAGCAGGCCTCCCCTCCGCGCCCCGCAGAGCTCTGCTATTCATCATCAGGTGGAAGGACTGTTTACTGCCGGGGTCAAGGTCCCAGGCACATGTTTACGGGCCCTCTCAGAAGAGCCATTGTTGTTAAAGCGCACCCTGTGCACGCAGCGGCCACACTGAAGATCATATCTACCAAGGCCCCCTCTGCCCTGGGGCCGGGAGGAGCCCACTCTAACCAGATTCATAAGTTCAAGGCACAAGAGGATATTTAAAACCCATTTGCAGTTCCAGGATAAGACATCCGCCACGCTTGTTTATCTGTGGCCCTCTCAAGCCGTGTTTATCCTCCCGGGTTGATGCAAATGTCACTTTATTTACTTTGATTTCCTGTGAGACATGTTGAATTAAACATAACTTTATAATTCCATAACCTGCGAGCTGGAAGCAGGATCTCTGGCATTCATTTGGTCTCTCCCTCAGTGTGGGAGGTTATGTGACCACTGTAACCTTTTTAACATTAAAAGCCCCCCCCCCCCCCCTGCCCCCCCCCCCCCCTTTTGAAAAGATCTTTGTGATAATCCTCTCCTTCCCCCCGTCTTTGCTCCTTCGATCCCCCCTGTGGGTTGTACAGGAAAATGCTGTTACTGCAGCTCCTGCTCCACCGTCTGTCACTTCTCCTACTTTCAAAGCCCGGTATCACCCGACTGTTCCCTAACACGACGCGGCTCAGTCCAGGAGCCAGGAACATCCTGTGTGGTTAGAGCCATGGTGGCGTCCCTCATCTGTGGAGCATTAAGAGTGAGAAGCAGATTAAGGCTGTCTCCCCCAACACTGGGCAGACCTCTGCTGTCTGCAGCCAGCGTCAGGGGCGTGGGGGGGTGAGGCCGTGGTGGGAGTGAAATAAAAAAAATGAAACCTCCATTTGACCGAGGAGAGTTTTGCAGACTTCTAGTGTTCAAAAACATCAGTTCATCATCAGCAATTTGATTTTTATTAGAGGAAACTATTTGTTTAGTGCAGAATTTTTCAAGCCTCTTTTAAAGCGACCGTTTGTTGTTGAGAGTGAGATTGGAATTATTTTCTTACAACCAAGCAGTAAATTCACTCATCACCCTCTTGTAACACAGCAGTGTGTCAGTTTTACACAATTAATCAAACACAATATTAAGTGTTAATTATTGATTATTGTTTTGGTGGGCAGATTTATTTTCCTCTGGACTCTGATTCACTCTGTTTCTAGTCTTTGTGCTATAAGAGAAGCTAACCAGTTGCTGGAAGTTGCTTTGAATTCAATGTACAAATGCAAGCTTCTCAAACTTCTAATCTTATTTCCTGCAAGAAAAGAAGAAATCATTAACATTCAGCTTTGGTTAACATGAGGTCAAGTCAAATGAGGATCTTTGAAAGTCACAGGCTACATCTACACTTATATATTATACATAAATATGGACACCTTAAAATGGAGAGCTTTGGAAACGATGCAATAAACTTTCATTGGTCTCCTCATTGGTTCTTATGATAAAATAAACTTTATTGATCCCATGCTGGGGAAATTCACTCGTGATGGCAGCAGATCATAGCAGGTAGAAAAGAGAACATGTGAAAGTCAATACGCAATATAATAGAACATAAAACTAAAAATTTTTTTAAATGATCTGTCCCAACTTGACGACTAGTGGTAAAGCAAACATATTTTAGTGCCACCATCCAAGAAAAGAAATCCCTGCTCTTACTTTTCATACTTTACATTTTCTCCGAAGAAGCAGCCAACGCCAGAGTAGACCATCTACTTCCTGTTTACGTTGGCATGCACGTGCCCTGTCTGCATGAATGGTCATGTGATATACGTATTCAGATGTGTTAATATGGACGGGGATTATAACTGATTTGGAGCTAAAACACTTTAAAATGAGAAAGTATTAGTTTGGGTGTAGCCACAGTCTTTTTTTAGATTTAGCTTCTTCTAGTGTTTCCCTGATCAGAAGCGGTAAGAAGCATATTACACAGAATGAGGGCTGTGGGTTTGTCCCCATTTTTCTTTTACAGTATAGTTGTTGTTCAAAGAGTCAAATCTGTTCACAGCGATGGAGAGGGGCAATGATTACTGAAAGCCATAATTTGTTCATCTTAAATAGCAATAGTACAAAACCGTTCTATCTTGAGCTTATTTTAACCCTGTAATTTTAACTCCACTGAGGTGAATTGTCAGTGTTCCAGTAAGTCTCCGCTCGAGCGGGGTGTCTGGTACTCTTTCAAACCCCACGTCGGGGGAGTCGTGACAGGGGGAGAGGGCTGTGGGCATGGGGATGATGGTGTATGAGAGGGAGAGAGGGAGAGAGGGGGTGAGGGTTAGTGTGGCAGTCTGGGACAGACAGACATAATTTAGACCAGAGGTGGAACCTGAGAGCCCCGCAGTCTGACAGGAAGCACTGGCTTAACTCCTGTCCCTTTTAGATGACAGGAGGCCCGGCCTGGCCTGGTACGGCTTGGCTTTGATGGGATCTGGGCTAGTTTCAGCTCCGACCTTAATGAGGCTAAACTACATTGTTGTGTATATTTATTCAAATGTTTAAATTATTCCTGCATTAAAAAGATAAAAAAGAATGAAAAGTATCAGAGGGGTAATGGGTTGTATATAAAAAATACATATATAATTAAAATGATGACAAATTACTTTCTAATTTAATTAAATGTAAATTTTGTCTCTAATCATATGGTTTATAAAAGTAATACATTACTGCATCATATGATGTCATTTTGTTTACTTCATTGTGATGACACAATGACATAATTTGAAACTTATTGTACATGATTTTTTGATCTACATAAACTACTAAAGACAGTGTCTATCATCCAGAAATAGAGTACCAGAAAATGTCCTTTTCAAAATAAGCTTTACGTTGTTTATCATTTGTGGAGATGTCTTGGTTATTTGTTTCTCAGACCATATTTTTGTTGACTTTCACCTTTGACCAATCGGCTCCAAAAGTTAATAAATTTGAAATACACTTCCAAGTAAGCTGCCATGTCCCCCTTGGTTTGGTGAAAAGCCACCTATGCATTACTGAATCATCTTGTACACATACACGCACACACATGCACATCCACACCGGACTGAAAAGAATACCCAATACGTTTTAACATCTCAAAATAATGCAAATAATCAAAGTGAAAAATAATAACACACTACTTACACACTCCTCTGTTGTTCTGTTCGGGAACTGTACTAAATGACACATATAATATCTTTCCTGTACACAAGTAACCTGACTGGGTTTCCATCTGAAAGAAAAAAAAAAGACCATTCACAAGCCCACATCTTGTTTTGAGCCAGTCACTGCCTCTCCATGAGTGATTGACACCATCACTGATGTTCTTGTTAATAAGTCCATAAACACAGTGAGCTGGCTGACTAACAAACTGGTGCCGTGTTAGAGCCTCAGTCTGGCACAGAGGGAACAAAAAAAAAAATCATAAAGCGTATTTAACTGCCTCTGCTTTTATTATGGCGTTGCAGGGAGAATCTGATCATATAAAAATAAAATGCTGAGTTTACAGTTGTGCCGTGTTGAGTCTGAAGAATCCACAGTCTAGTCTAGAAGCTTCAGGGATGCAGGAGCCGTGTTAAATCTGGTTTGTGAATGCAGAGCTTTGTAAATGCCAGAAGTCTCCCATGCGTGTAAGAAAGAGCCTTTACCATAATGTGACATTTCCACAAGTTTTAACAGGAGTCTTGGTCGTTTCATCAAAGTTCCAAGGATGAATCTGCAAACGTGGAAAAATTAAAGGTTAAGAACACACAGAAGTGTGTCTGTAAAAGCCCTCATAGGCCCGTACAAACACATGCAAACATTACCTCAGAGCTTATGAACTTCACTAGAGTAACGTCAGAATATTCAGCTGGGTGTGTGTGTGAGCATTTTGGTCACTTAATCATTCACTGAGTAGGTGTGCTGCGTAAATGGAAATAAGAGAAAGACGATGTGCCTCTGTGTGTGTGTGTGTGTGTGTGTGTGTGTGAGTGTGCGTGTGTGAGAGAGAGAGAGAGAGAGAGTAATATCCGCTGTTGGCAAGACCTGCCTGTTCTCACAACAGCGTCCAGGAATTTTTCATCGTCCTTTTCCCCTGTTATCGTGACCAAGGGCACGTGATGTCACCTCCGTGAATTTCAAACACGATGACGACCATTCCTCTGATTTCCCCTCTGGGGCTTTTTGCACAGAACCTACTTTAAATATCAAGTGAAACTGGCAGGACTTTGCCTCCTTGGAGCTGGTTTCATACACGCACTGAACGTAGGAGAATCTCCTCTTGTTCGGAGGGGCTGTATGTTGTATGGCTCCTGCCAGCCCTCAAATAAAAACTCAGGAGAATGTTTGAGTGAGTCCGTGTGAGCATACGGCAGGAGATTCTCAAGAGGATTCACTTTGAGCGTAAGGTTGTGTTGATGACATTTGAAGAAGCCGCAGATGGATTTAGAATACAAGCCAAGATGTTGAATATCCCTTGTATGTTTGAAGGTCTTCTGAACAATTTAGGTTCCCAACTACCAGTAAATGTTAGTGGCCTCTGGTGGGTGTTATTTCCTTAACGTCATTAAGTGTTTTGGCCTTGTTATAAATGATACAGGCCAAACTTGAGGGTCCGCTGAGATCAATCATGTCACCTGAACCCTCCCAGAACGGAGATTTTCCTGTTGTTGTAAACGTGTCTTGCCGGAGAATCTCCTTCTGCGTTGTTCACATGTGACAGTCTGGACCCCGTTGTGTTGACGTTTTCAGGAGTTCATGTCTGAAAACGTCCTCAGTGATGAAGGTGCTAATTCTGCTAATGTTAGCTGTCTTTTCTTCTCTGCCACTCTTTTGTCTACACCTTATTTCACCCTGTAAGCTGTGTCCAATTGCGTTTAGCTGCAACAAGGATCTTAAAAGTTTGATGTCATCTCAGCTCGATGAAGACGGCATCATCCTCATCAAGGTTTTGTATGCGTGACATGACGGCACTATGTCCTGTTGTAGTGTCCCTCGAGCCAAACGTGAGTTTTTGTGTGTTTGTGCAGGCAAATGAATATATGAGAGGTGGCGTTGAAATCACGAGCGAGCCGAGGGGGGACATGGCAGCAGCCCTGTAAAACTGCAAACAGGAACCAGATGAGGTGCGATTAGTGCTGACAGACTGACAGACAGGCCCCCCCCTCGCTCTCTTTCTCTCTCTGCTCCTGAAGCAAAGCACCGTGAGTTTGACCACAGACTCAAAACTGTCCAACTTTGCATCGTATCCCCTGGGTGAGGATTGTGTTTAGTAAAATGGGTTGATTACAGATTAGTGGAAGTAAAGGGTTGCCTGTGTGTAAATGAAGTAGCGTCCCACTGCCAAACTGTCGAATCCAACCTGGATTCGGGGGTCATAGAAACAATTTGTCTCTTGTGTGTCAACATCTGCCGCATCGCTTCACGTCCACGAGTTCCTCCTCCAGCAGAATTCGTTCGCACTAAACGAGAGCTTAGGCAAATTGCCTCAAATGAAACATGAATTCATAACCACATTCTGGATCTCTGTCCACATTCCCTCTCGGTTCCCATGGCCTCTCGCTGCGGTGAGGGTTCTGCGCTCTCCTGCTGAATGGTCCAGCGGTTGCAGGATGAATGCAGCTGCACAGCGGTCCAAGGCGCGGGGCTGCAGATCGGACTGACAGCGAGAGCTCCCTTGCAACCAGTTTCGATCTAATTAGATTTGAGACAGAGACACACAGACGTGACCGGGATGCGATGGTTCTCACGACCTGCGGAGAACACGATCTGTTGGTGTATAATCAAATTTAGGATGTCATTACCGCACCTATTCAAGAGAAGAGGATATGATTGGCGTCTGTGAACTGCAGCGGATTTTCACTCCCAAGAATTACAGGACTGGAAGCAGGAGCAGTGCTGTAACTCCTGGTCTTTTCTTTTGGGATACCTAGACTAGCTGTAATACTGGTCGAGGGAGCTCAAATGCGACTCAAAGCTAAATGTCCGCTTTGGGAACTTTCTCCAGGTCTATGGACTTTTGCAGGGACTCCATGTGCTTCCACTGCAGGGACCAATGTCGAGAATTAAGTTCCAGGGAAATATTTGTATCCCCTAAAAAGTCCCTTCTCTGGGGGTGGGACTTTACGAAAGGACCCGGAACCTTTGTAGTCGGGCTTACAGGAATTTATTTCTGTCAGTCAATCTCTGCAATAGCTCCCGAATCTGTTTCTTGACGTTAGCATTTCCAAGGTTTGAATATGCTAAGTAACCGGTACTTAGCACCGCCACCCGAAACGACCCAGTGCACCTTCCAAGCTTTTCAACTTGGCAAAGCCACACAAGTAAGTGCAACATTGAATGAACTGGCTTCAATATGAAGCCTGGAGGATTAGTTCTCCACCAGAATCTTCGACCCTGTTTTGATTTATGAGAGCTCCCTCAAACAGCAGAGCCGTGTCTGCCTGATCTAACATTTCACTGTAAATGACCAATGTCTTTAAGTTTCTGTTCTGTGTCGGGATCGTTTTGAACCCTCTCGACAGCAGCTCCAACTCCAGCCGTATGATTGATGGTACTCATTACCTCGTAGAAATCCATCAAGGATGGTTGTCCATATTCAGATTTAGCCTTTGAAGCTTGTTTTCCATCTGTGTGTTGTATTGTATAGATGCCTTGTGCCGAGTGCTGTTAATTAGACTGCCTCTCGTTTAATAGTTGTGTATTTCTGCTCCAGTAGCAGCCTGAGTGACAGGGGCCCGCTGAGTGCTCTGCTAATGAAACTCATTCCCCTACATATCTGTCTTCACGGTAGCTTTACCACCCCCCACAACAACCAGCTCCTCATGTCTGCTGGCTGCAACACACATCACCGCTAGAATCTGCTCCCATACCTGCTTCTCATAAAGCAAAGGACCATTCAGCCCCCACCCCCACTCTTTACAGTATACATTCTCCTGTTCCCTCGCTCTCTGCAACTGCAGGAAAGAGGAAGAAGAGGAGGAAACTGCTCCTGAAGAAAAGGAAGGCGTTGTCCATGTCGACAAGTTATAAAGTCTGAAGTCTGCTGGTTGGGTGGGCCTAAGGCAAACAGTCATTGAAACGATAACATTACACACAGAAAAAAACTAAAGATAGTTAGAAGGGCACTCAGAGAACACAGAGGCTGATTGGCCACTTCAACGCCATACTGCATATACATGTATAGCATCAGATACATTTATCATGTACGCATGCAAAATTTTTACATTAAGCACAGGAAAACTATTCATTCTCTGACATAAGTGAAATGAATATTTGTTAGACAATAGTAACTGAATAAAGATCAGCCAACTTATGAAATACTTAGTGCAGAGCACTTTCTGAATATAAAAAATATTTCTTGAGAAATTCACGAAATTAAAACAAAAAAGGTGCAGTTCAGTGGGAAAGAGAGCAAGCAAAAACTCTGTGGATCCAGAAACCGATCCAGACCAAGATATAATGGGTTCCTCCCTGTCCCGTACCACATCCTTCCACCAAGTATTGGGATACAATTTGATTATTATCCACATTAACTTTAATAACTTAATGTGGATTAATGGAATGATTTTCTGTCAGCCTGAAGATGATTCACCCTTGAAAGTGAGTTAACCCTTTGACTTTAATTTTGTATGAAAGGCTGACACACCTTTTTCCTCTGACGGCTGAACAACTACTTAGTAAGTACAACATGAGGTTGGAACCTTTTCTGCTGATCGCTATCACAGTAATTGCATCATTATAACAGTAGCACAGAGCTTGTTGTGTCAATCTCAGAGTGTAATCAATACGGGATCTTGTCAGAGTACCTGAGATCACATGAAGACAACCTGTGGGAAATCATTAACGGCATGCCTCCCATAATTCACTGCTTGTCATCTGCTGTGGGAGGAGACTCCGCTTTAATGAAACCAGACTCGCAAATGTTTGAAGCTACGCTGTGTCAGTCAGTGAGAGGAAGGTGGAGCTCTGATTTTATCCAGTTCCAGTGGCTGTGACGATAAAGGACACAATGGGGAGGGATGCATCGGTCAAAATATTGTCATCATTGTGGAACTAATGGGTGTGAATATGCATGGGAGAATGTACTCCTGAGATTTGTCTAATGTATTATATTTTTAGTGTGAAGAACCCATTTAAACCCAGATAATGACTCTCAAGGGGTTTACAAACTTAAACTTTGTTCGGCTTCATTCACGCGAATTCATTGAGAACTACCTTATGACTGCCCCCTGGGTGAACTGCAAACCAAATTTCACCACAACTGCATTAAAATGAAGTGAACAGGCTCCCTGTTCACTGGACATGGCTCTGTCTTTGTTTCCTGCTCCTGCTGTGTGTGTGTAAGTTCAACACTTAACAGGATTTGATTCCAGATGTGTTGGGAGCCCTGCATTGGGTTAGTTTTACACACAGTCAAACTGGCAGGTAAACAACACAGCTACACTCACCTGTAACTGCCCATTCACGTGCTCATGATAACTACCTTGCGCAACCTGTGTTTTTCTTTTTTTTATTCTTGGAACGCTGGCTGCACATCTCGGAAATGAATGCTTTGTGTCAGCAAGATGCAATTAGAGACAATTAAACACACATTGTTGTGGAACGGGGAAAAAGTGCCAGGGAGGGAGTAAACAGAGCAGTAGACACAAAATAGAGAAGAGAGGATAATGTTCAGGCTGCCAGCAACAGTTATTCACCAACTTGACGAAAAGAAATGCGAGGTTAAGTATCTTTGTGTTCACTCCAAAAAAAACTGTCACTGGGACTTAAAGAGCACGTATGAATTCATCTGACAAGAAAACATGAAAATGCAAAAAAGGAAAATGTCCACACTAATGTTTTCAAAATACAAACGCCGGGCGTCCACGCTGCTCCGGAGTTGCAGAAATGGAGATGTTTTTAAACAATGATGTAGACACTCTCAACCGCTTGCTGATTGTCTTTTAGTTCACAATGAACCCCTTCGCCAGTCTTAAGGCTCCTATCACATGACCGCCTTCCATAAGAAAACAACTCACAACAGCCTCGGCTACCAGCGTACAATGCAACATGGATAATGAATTCCAAGTGTTGCTGACCCTGTTGTCTTTGCTTTCAGATGTTGTGCAGTAAAATACTTCCTTTTTACAATGATACAACTGCTTGCATATGTAGGAGACGAGAATGACGACAATTAAGAAACAATTCCAGTGTGTGACGGCCCACGCACTTGCCCAGTGAATGTGAGTGGTTTGCGTGATGTGCTTTTTCTTTCGTGTTTGTACGGATTAAAACGGAGCCAAAAACATGTTTTTAAGCGAAAACATAGTGATATATGAATGTAGCCTTTAAAGAAAATGAGAGGCCGGCCGTGTGCTTTGCTTCAGGTAGACTGTGTCAGGCGGAGCAGAGACAGGAAGAAAAGCCCAGCAGGAGGCCGGCTCATTATGATATCCTGTTACAGCCTGGAGCAGCCTACCAGCTACAGTGTTGTAGATTTTACAGACCTCAACCCCCCCTCTCTAAGTCCTGTAGAAGACAGTGGCAGGAACAAGGATATTAATGCAAATTAGGAAGAGAAAGATGCCGACGTCTCCAGTTCCTCATTTAAACTTGTTGCCGTGTTTTTCATTACAGCTTTGCCCCCCCCCCCCCCCCTTTTTTTTTTTTTTTCCACCAACCGAAAACTCCCCCATCTCCCTCCCCTGTTTTTAACCACCTCCCCTTCCTGGTTTGTGTCTTTCTCTGTTTTTATTGCGCACAATGATTATACATCATTGAGGCTGCCCTACCTTTTCATTTCCACGGAACCAACTCCCAATTACGTTCATCAAAGTTTGGAGTAGCCGAGAGGAGGAGGGGCAAAGCAGGTTTGGTTACAGTTTCAGAGACGCCACTCGACTTCCTGCTGCTGAGAGCGAGAGAGAAATCTGAAGGGGATGTGTTTTTCTTTGTCGGATGATAAAAGCCAGTGTTTTCCCAGACGTGACAGGCATCTCCAACATGGCTGTTCAAAGACGGCGGTAAAAGTCTGAGTCAGACACATCACAGCGCAGTGAATGCCGGGTTGTTTAGATGGAGAGGCGCATCAAGGCCCCGGCTAAAAACAGACATTGCAACATCACTGGAGAGGCAATGTCGCATTTAAACATCACAGGGAAAGACAAATGGAAAAGGTGACGGTCTCGTTGTGTCTTCAGATTCATCCCAATACAAATTCAGATCTAAATATTCATAATTTCAAAACTTTATCTTACTGGTGGAGGATGCCTGGAATAGGGATAGGTATACAGGGGGAAGAATAATCCCACACCCCACAAGAACAGGCTCTCTCCCAACCAGAAGGTTGGCGGTTCCAACCCGCTCTTCCCCATCCTGCAGGCCGAAGTGTCCTTGGGCAAGATACTCCACCTCAAATTGCCCCTTCTCAAATGAGATGCACTGTATGAATATGTGAATGACAAAAATGTACTGTAACGTGCTGTGAGTGGTCATCAAAACTAGAAAAGAGCAATATAAATACCGGCTGCAGGCTCAAGAGAGGAAACCATTAAACTATTAAGTACTAAAAATGACCGGTATAACTTCAATAACTAACTAACGATAAAAAACAGACAACAAACAAACTTGATTAAACCAAGGATACAACAATAGATGTAAAAACACACACACACACACACACACACACACACACACACACACACACACACACACACACACACACACACACACACACACACACACACACACACACACACACACAGGGATTCCACACAACCAAATGCCTGCTCTTACACACACTAATCTAATTCGTTCTATTTTCTTTTGTTCCTGTTGCACTGTAGATGATATCCACTGTTCCCCACTGTTTATGTTGATACTATCTTGTCACATTGTAATAAGTTCTGCTCCATTTCCCCAATCAGAAATACAGCTGCAATATTCACAAGGCAATTCATTTTACTCGTGAAGTTTAAAGTTCCTGTGCTCCGATGAGTCACCAGCACTGAAGCGTCCCTCCTGTCGTCATCCCTCAATCATCTATCTCATTGGCAGCCACTGGTGCCTGAGCAAAATGAACCCAAGTGTGTACAGTGTGATACAGAGATTCCGTCCCTCACCGACACACACACACTCGCTGACTCACACCCACACACGGAATTATGCACATTAAAAGTCTGGCGTTTTCTGCGTATGGGAGGTGTCGGAGCAGAACAAGATGGTGTCTGCCCCGTCTGTGTTTTCCCTCATTTACTACCAAATTATGTATAATGGTGCCGAGTTTAATTGGAGCAAGTCGTTTTGGGTTTCAGTGAATGCGTCGTCCGTCCATAACCAACAGACAAGAGCAGAAGAGAGCAAGGCAAACAGTCCAACAGTTAACCAGCGACATTTAAATAGGTGTAGCTGTTGTAATCATAAAATCTGCTCATGTAAATAAATATTTGATCTCTGTGTGAACTCCGAGGCGGAGGTTGGGCTTGTAGTGGATGTGACTTGTCGGTCTGTGGTGCAGCATGTGCAACACACACTGTGGTGTGACATCATATCGAACAGGGTGGGGTCAGTCATCCAGACAGAAGTCATCAAACCTCTTTTCTCTGTTTGGATCCAATGATAAACTGAATTGAATTGAATTTGTCCCTAATATCCGCTTGCCTTTTATTTTGGTATTTCTTGTTATTGCCATGTAGTTTGTGAAACACTTTGTAACCTTTTTTAGATAAGTGCTATACAAACATTCTGTGCATTAAATAAATGTGCCTCTTACAAGATGTAGCTATGTTTATTATTATAGTATAGTATTATTAAGTATTTTAAAACAGGGTTTGAACTTTAAGTATGTCATTGTAAGATGTTGGTGCAGATTTTTGGTGTTTGTCACATGCAGATCTGCAGTAATGCTGCTTTTCAACCCAATAGCTCCAGGAACAGAGGACTCAAAGAACGAGTGGGAAAAGAACCAAAGGAGGAAACTAGACTAGAGGTCTAAAGTACATATTCCTATTTATGTTAAAGGATTTTTGTTAACTTGCTCATGGCTACAAGGGAAACCTGAAAAGGAGACTGAAAACTGGTTCGATGAGTTTCACAAGTATTTTTCGCTACAAGGATTCATTTTACCAGTAATAATACCATAATGATATGATATTGGCAACAAAATTAATCAAATAAACTGGTTCATTCAATCTATTCAAGCTGAAAGACTATTTATTTTCTTTGCACTTTATTTCCAAAAACAGCTAATACAACAGCAAAATTGACAAAACGCCAACGTCAGTCGCACGTTTATCTACAAACCAAGTAATGTTAGGTTTAGGTGGACGCACCCCATGGAGCTGGTGAGAACAGGAGTTATGTCTGTCATACTTAGTGTTTCGCCAGCTCCCTAAATCAAATTGTGAAACCAAATTTAATCGGATCAAATATGAACAATGTAACAAAGACATGAACCTTAGTTCTTAGACTTCAGTCTTTAGACAGCTCCCTGAGATGGAAACAGGCTGATTTCATTGCAGGATCAGCTATCGAGAGTGCTGCTTGTAGTGATTTAGTGTTTCACCCGAGGACATTTCAGCAGGGTGGATGTTTAAACACTGCTCTCTCTTTCCAAATGTCACACCTCTGACATCATCCTCCGTAAGCTGCTCATTGACGATCCTGGAACTGCAACGTGCTCTGCTACATTATGAGCTCGTAAAAGACTCTATCGATCATTTTTTTAACTCTGACACCTCTGTTTGGACACATTTAGTCTCCCACGTGTTGTTCTCCGTGTTACGATGCCCGAGGCTCTTGTTGTCATGATGGTGTCTACGTCACCATGGCCTGGGAACGCTTTGCCGTGGTAATTAGTGTTTGCGAGCAGCGCTGAAGAAAATAGGAAGAAGCACCTGGTGACCTGGGGAGCTGAGGGAGGCACAGCTGGTTTTCAGTGCGAGCATCACAGTTTGGGCAGCTTTTTTCCCCTCGCTTCACAAACTGCAGGTGTGAAGGTATAACTGTGGGCAACCGCAATCATTATGGGAGGTACCATCTGAATAGTAGAGTGGGACGAGACAGTCCTGACGGCGCGTTTGCTCTGTGCTCCGGACACGCCTTTCCAAGCCCGAATGTTTTTTGAACAATGACAGTTGGTTTTTGCCTTAATGTTCTGGGAACAGATACTTTCCACCAAACAGTGTAATTCCAGCGGCTCCAGACCTGTCATTTAGCCCCTGAAACTGGTTTCAACCAGCTCAACGAGACTCTCTGACTGCTCCCAGAGACAACACAGAAACGCTGACTTACTGCAGGAGCTCTGCCTTTGTGGATCTGTCGTGGTTTTGGGTAGAACTGGATTTGCCAGCTGGACTGTATGTATTTCAAAAATGTACTTAGACTATGAGGAGGGGCGACATCACAGCCTTTAAAGCCAATACTTTTTTTTTTGTCTCTTTGTAGAAGTAGAGAATCAATTATGTTTTTTCAAGTGGATATATCTAAGATATAACACAACTGAGCATTTGGGAAACGATGACAGCTTTATTGTTGTTTTATTTCATCTGTAAATATATATATTTATATATATATATATTTTATTTTCTATTTTAAATGTTAATATTCAATTTGTTTCTATTTTATACTATTTCTATTTATTTATTTTTGGTTGTAATTGCTTGAGCATTGCTAGAAGAGAGCCTGTGACTGAAGCACTTCATTGCCAGTGACTGCTTAGTGTTATTGTTGTGCATTTGACAATAAAAAACTTCTTATCTTGAATCTTACTTCACACATGCCCACTGTTGCTTTGTGTAATGAGCTTGAGCCACAAACTGTTTTCTCTACGTTTGGTTAGCACTGCTAAGTCTAATTACTTAGCAGCTAAAGTTAGCAACCCTTCATCACATTTCCACATATCACAATCCTGCCTCGTCCAATACTACCGAGACCACGGTGTTCTTCTCTGGTATTTGACGAATCGTTGATGTAGACTTTATCGCCACCTACTGGCCCGGCATGCTTGTCTGGATGGACACGTTTACTAAAACTGAGGGGATAGTGTCCGCAGTTGTGCAGTCAAGGCTTTGGTCTTGGCTGTTACATTTCATTCATGTTTTTCTGACTCCTGCCGGCTCATTGGCAGATCCCACTCGCTCAGCACTGTGGTCGTCCCACATTAAACAACGGAGCATGTACAGTGTTAGCCGTTTCTTGCACTAGCTGTTGAGTTGTGGTCAGTGCAAAATGACTAGACTGTCAGTCAAAACTCCCAGCATCCAGAAGCATTGTAAGCTCAGCACTCTGTATGTTACTACTGCGTAATAATGCACGGAGATAGAAGGTGATGTATAGTGTTAAAATCACAGATGGGAAAAGTAACCGCCAACAACGCTGACCCTCTGGCGGATGAACTGCCTGGGTGGCTTTAGGAGTTAAAGTTATATTACTATTTTTAGGGCCCACACCTGCAGTAAATATTACACCTATTAAATGATAGTATCCGCATTGAACCCAAACATTTATGCCCCCCAGTCATCACTCTGCTCTTGTTTATGTGATTTGCAACTGAAGTAAGTGCACAATTGGAGAAATACACATAGGAAACATCAGATTGGGATATCAACATGATTTTAAGACACGTACTCTGGAGTCTCTTCTACCCAAACTACCGTCCAGTGACATGTATAAATCCTCACACACAAGCTGTGGACAACCACTCGTCCTCTGCCACCGCTCGCAGACTGTTTGGAGTGTCTGGGACGGCTTTTGTTGGTCCCCACAGCCTGTCATTTGAGCCCCGGAGAAACCTCTCATCTTCCCTCAGTTTCTCCATTCATTTCATCCTTCGGGGCTGTGCTCCAGCGCCAGCTCATAATGGCCACTAAACATAGATCCCTGACGTTTACATAGGCAGAGACAGAGAGGTGAACAGTTTTTGCATGTGGTGCGGAGTGAGTGATAAAGGAGAGTAAAGTTTAAGAGTAGCCTGCAGGCTCTTTGTGATCCATCAGGGGCGGAACAGACCAGGGCCATTTCACTTGTTGAGGCCTTATTTAAGGTTTAAAAAGTGTCATTACTTGACATTATGAATCATTATGGGATTTGGGTGTCCCTGTGGGCCAAGATCCACAGAATAGGCTCTGTTTATCTTATGCTGTAATGCACAGATATAGTTGGCACTGTCCATTGTCTGATGTCTGCAGACGTCAGTCTTTGCTGTTAGCCAAGCCGCTATCCCAGCTCTGCATGTACTGTGTCATTAGATAATTATATTAATAGCAATTCAGAGAATGACATACTGTACGTGCCAGTTGTTCAGCCCATAGGAAGCGTTGGCATGCAGAGGGCAGTGACTTTGCTCGTAAGCTCACTGTTTCCATTCCAGCAGAGCGGGATGATGTCAAAGCCTGAGGTGCCAAACATGAACATTATAGGGTTTAAATCTATTATACTCAAAGGCAGCTGTTGGCCCAGACACTTAAACATAGAGTCACATTAAAACACAGTCAACAACATGTCGGATTATATGGCAAATGCAGTGAGTGATTGAAGGTCAAGTGTAGAAGGAGAATAGTTGCTCTGTGCGACCAGGCACACTTTTTAGACAAACCAGCAGTATTATTTTTTTCCCCCATGTGGGGCAGTGGAACGGACTGTAAACACAACACTGACAGCAAACACTTGCAGTTTTACATGTCAAGGAGACACAGAGAGACATTAGAATCAGCCGCCTGCTGCTACTAGACACAAAGTTAGAAAGCAAATGTGGGTCAGAAAACCAAAGATGAGCTGAAAAACAATAACACACCCATAAAAGTACATTATACCTCTTTTACACCCAAATTAGCGGGTGTTAACCAGCTAAAAAGGCAATTGAGCCCTTTGCCACGTCTAGAAGTGTTGATTCGCTTTCAGTTTTGTTCTGATGTTTAATGACACGAATGCACTGGAAACCTTGCTATCTTGCCAGTGTTACATCTGGCCCAATGCATTGTTCCTAAGATGTACAAAGCTATTAATACTATTTTAGCGTCATAAGTTGAAAAATCTGAACAGAAACAGAACATCCAGTTATTTCACTGTTATAATGCTTGTAAAGATCAAACTGAGTATGTAGTATGTCTGGTAGCTTTAATTTAATGAATTAAACCCCAATAACATATATTAAAGCCAATAAATTTGTGTGAAGTGAAGACTTTTAAAATGGTATTCATGTTAAGTACCTAGTTACCGTCCATCACTGCAAACCAATGCCTCGGGTCAAACTACCAGACAACAGCAGAAGGATCACTTACATGTAGAAAAAAACTTAAAAGACCAAAGTAGCAGAAAATAAATCAGTGTCTTCATGAAGTAAATAATTGTAAATGTGCATTTCAGTGCAGCTGCTGCGTTCCCAATGATCTTTGTGTGTGTGTGTGTGTGTGTGTGTGTGTGTGTGTGTGTGTGTGTGTGTGTGTATGTGTGTGTGTGTGTGTGTGTGTCTGTTGGTGCGTGCCTGTGATGCGCGACATGTGTTTAAGCTTAACAAGCAGCTCTTTGAATGTTTACCCTCAGCGTTTTGTTTGTCCTGCCGACTCCTTGCTCTCATTCTGTGTTTGCAGACAAGAAGGAACGGGAAAGAAAAAGGAGAAGTAGGGGGTGATGGGATGATGGGATTCCTCTGCTCGTGTCAGCAGAGGAGTACAGAGACAGATAGAGGGCAAATATTTACCGGGCTGTCTGTGGACTTCCCAGCAGGTCTGTGTAATGAAAGACGAGGGGTGTTTAGAGGAGGGCGCGGCGGTTCAATTAGCTGCTCCCACCAGTAGACAGTAGCTTGTGTACAAACGCTGCTACTGTGGTGCAGGAGGAAGGGAGGCCCGCTTGGTTTTCTGTGTGCTGAAGATGTGAGTGTGTTTGTTTGTGCGTTAATTAAAGCCCCATTCCTACACTTTGACTCTGAGTGGTGTTTTCAGGGTGGGCCTGTGGTTGTGGATGTGTAGGCACTGCTGGGTCTGGGGTGGGATGTGGTGAAGTGTGTGTGTGTGTGTGTGTGTGTGTGTGTGTGTATGTGTATGTGTGTGTGTGTGTGTGTGTGTATCCATTATGTAAACAGTGTTCATGTTGTTCACTGACAGCCCCCAGTGGGATGTTTAAACGAGTGTCTTCATCAACTAATGTGAAAGCCATTAGCACCCCACACGCACACACACACACACACACAAACACACACACACACACAAACTGCGCAAACTCACTTTCATTCTGTCTTCCCAGGAGTTCTGTTTTTGGAGGGAGTAGCAGGAAGATAAAGGAAGGAGCCACACTCGCTTGCTTCTCATATTTGAACATGTGTGTTTGTGTGCTGCAAGGAGGAAGGGTGGTGTGAAAGCTTTACCTCACACTTCTGAGAAACAACTTCAAAAATCCCCCCCCTGCCTGTACTGTATCATTGCCCTAATTTGAGTGAAATCCTGTACTCGCTGTACAACGATCCACAAATAGGCATCACAACTCCAGGAAACCAACAGAACATATAGCCTGTATGTCCTCTGTAATCAAATGAAGGCTGCTGGCGCACACGCGGCCAACGTTTGAGAAAACAGGGCCTCAGGGCGCACTCAGACATGAGAGGACAGTTGTTTCCTCTTGTTCCCGTTTGTTGTGTGACTGTTACATGTTTAGTTGTGGCTGCCCCTGTCACACGCAGAGCGGTCACAGCAAGCGACACTGAGCAGGAGAGGCTTCAATCGGTGTTTGTGGAAGGAGAGAGTAAAGCCTTTAAACTGGATATCTTTATTGTCCTGCAAGAAAGTAAACTGAAACAATTGGAGACATAAACATGTTTGTCTGACCTGCGGGGAAGTTGTCCTCAGTAGATAAAGGTTCAGATGTTTTTTTGTTTTCTATACATGATCTGACAATTCAAACATTTGACAACGAAGGCAGCAGGAAAACAATTATGTCAGTCAAGGCCAAGGCCCAACAGTCCCCACATGAAACCCCATTTAAATTAACTAGACCTGGGTTTTTATTTGGACCTGCACCAAATCGCACTCACAATTAAATATGAATCTCCTAAAAATATCTTTTTTTTCATCCCGATCCATGAGTTTCCCATCAGAAATCAACGAAAATGTAAAAAAAAAAAAATACCTTGCACTGTTGAAGATCCTTCCCTCACTCATTCCTCATCCTTCAACCAAGTTTTGTATTAATACAGCATCGTAGTTATTGTGTAATCCTGCTTACTAATAGACAGATGGGGAGAAGAAAAACAAAACCATAACCTCCTTGGCGGAGGTTATAGTAAAATTGGTGATCATAATTCAAAGAATAACTTTATAAAAAGATATTTAAATAAATAATTTCATGTTAACAATGAGTCAAATAAATATGTATACTGTGAGAAATGTCAGGGGAGGTGGCGAACCCACAGAGAAGTATAACTCAACTCATACTGGCTCTTTAGCTTCTTCCAGCTCCTTGTTGTTATCTGACAATCCCTCTCACTGCTTTCATCAGTTTAGTGATTTCCGCCACAGCAACTTCAGAGCCAAATATCCTCAGCAGGAGATGGTGGAGACCAAAACAGGAGTGAGTATTGGTGGTGGCCAGAGGCACAAGTCAAAATGTGTGCTAGTTTTGTTACATATCTACTGAATGTGTATATAAGAAGCTGCCTCATAAGGTAAGAATTTGTCCATGTTCAGTAAATTGGAGCTTTATAAATCTGGCTTGTTTTATTGTATTTATGGTCGTTTACGGGCATCAACACTTACTGTTTCTTTTCTTCTCTTTTCTTCTGCTGCTCATTTTCACAGCTTATTTGCATTCCCTTCCCCAGTCCTCTCGCCGCTTTCTATCAAACATTTTCTGACCTTGTTTACTGTAAACCGTGTTGATCCCTCAGCAGGAAATGAAAAGAAACTACTTTTGAGTGTGTGGTTTCTGTAAAGTTGGAGAGGAAACTGATTAGAACCAGTTGGGTCTTTCTAAAAAATATCCAGATGTTTCAGTGAAAACTGATAAATAGCGAAAAGAGTACGAGCCTTGAAAAATACATTGGGTTCAAATCGAATTTCCACCTTTGGGGAACCTCATGCTGAGAGTTTGATGAGAAGATTGAGGCCGCTCATCTGTCTGTTGCTTCTTACAGACAGATGTGAGAAGGGTATCAATCAAACTCATGAAAGCTAATATGTATATGTAATATAATGAGAAAATGCCCGTAGGAGGATAGAAATCTTGCAGTAAATCCTTCTTGGCAAAGCCTTAAACGCCATAGTTTGTGTTTTTGCTTGAATACACGTGGACATATGGGTTCCTCATATACGATAATATTTCCACTATTGTCTTTTAAATTCATTTGGCCTCAACCACGATGCCATGTTCATCCACATCCTAAACACAACCTTCGCTCGTAAGTGGTATGAGCAGGTTTTACTGATGCGTGGGCCTGGATGTTTCAGAAGTGCCTCCGATGACGCATCACAGCCCACAGCAGCAACCAGGCTGCTCGTGTGACACCGCCATGGCTTTTATGTACTTGTACTGAAGTTGAGCACAGTCCTGTCTGACTCACACGCCGCACCTGCAAAAGAAAATCAAACTTGATGTTATTAGACCGAAATGCGTTTGAGGAGACGAGAGGTGAGTTGAGGAGAGCTGTTTATTGACTTGTCTCATCCTCCCATTGTTGTTCCTTGGATTCGGCAAAGACTTATTTTTGAGTCTGTGTCACCGGTTCACCCCGGGAGCCTTTATCTCAGTCTTATCAGGAACTCTTCCTCTTTCCTTCCTCTAGTGCACCACTTGACACAGGATGCCCACCACACTATGTTTAGAAAGGGGGTCTTAGAAGTGAGGCGAGCGACTCATCAGGCCGCAGATGGATTCACTCGCACGACATACACAGACATACAATGTCCGAGTGTGCGATCTCCGAGCCTGAGGTACTCTAAACATACACACACACACACACACACACACACACACACACACACATACACACATGTCATGTTGCGTGCTCTCCCTGTGTTTAGTCTTTAAAAAGTCCAGGAAACGCCCCCCCCCCCCCCCCCCCTTTGAAGTTCCTAAGAAGTCGGAGCATGCCTTCCAGCATCTCCCCCTACTCTGGGTTTAGAGTTGATGCAGCCTGTATGGATCCAGTTAGAGCCTCACTATAGGAGCGTTCATATTTTGTCTTTATGGGCATGTAAAACATTCTGTTTATATTATAATGCGCCACAGAACGGTCTATTAGCTGTAATAGGTTCCTTGGCAAGCCTCCAGATAATGAATAAAACAAACAATGTGTGTATTCATCCCTGTCACAAAAAAAACCGGAGAAACCCTGAGACACGGGCGATAAAAGCAGTTTTAGAGTAATTCGATGTCTTGGATTGAATTAGCCGTGTAGCCCCGAGCAGCGCAGAGAGAACACATAAAACATGAGAATTGGCAAATTTGCTGCTGGGACCGCCTGGGTTCCTTCAGCCATGACTCCATGGGATTTTTTGGGGGAATACAAAGGAGCATTCTCTTTTTAACAAGACGTTGTGTTACAATACTTATTGTTGCTGTTTCAGTTTTGTCAGAGGGAGGGGGAGTCCCTCTGCTTTGATAAGTACAAGATTGCTCCTTTGCTGGCTCTCAAACATCCCAGACGTCAGAGTGAAACAGATACACATGTGTACTGGTCAATTAAAATAACTGAATAAACATTTGAGTATTACCAGTTTGGCTTCTGGCAGAGATGTTCCTTCTCTATGATGTTGAGCTGATGTTGATCTTAGCTGGTTTTAACATTCAGAATATTAATCCGTAGGTTCTAATCGTGATAAATGAGGGAAAATCTAAAATTCAGTGGATACCGAAGTCCTCATGTGATAAAATGGCGTTAGATGGCAAATATGGGGGGGGAAATATAGCCATCCCATCCCATTAGGCCACAAGGGTGCGCTTCAATTTAGCTTAACTTGTTTTTTGACAGGGGGAAAGCGGGAATTGCATGAATTGCATTCCTGTATAATCTGTAGTTTAACTACATAGGTATGGTCTGCTGTACCATCACAAAGTGAGCACTGGTTGCTTCAATACGTGCTAGTCCCAGAAATAACTAACCATAAAAACACTCAGCAGGACACAGCCGCCCTCACACCTAATGAGTATGATTCGGTTTAAATGGACGCAGATGGTTTCAGATTTGGTTCAGTTTGCCCAGACTGGTGTGAAAGTTGTCAGGCGAACGCTAACTGCTCTCCAATAGAACAACATTCACTTTTCTTGGAGGAAAGTCTCAAGACAGTTAATGGAGTGATGCTTGCCAGCTAGTTCAGGCAACCAACTCCAGCTACACTGCTCCCATCGACCCTCTCCAGTACACACCCTCCCAATTTGAAGGTTTATCCCCTTTGATTGCCGACCGCTGCTGAGTCAGTGTTGTCGCCAGTTGCTTCTGCCCCTCCACCACCCCAGAATCCGCATGTAGGTTCTGACAGGTGGGGTTATAAATATTTGCTCATCACTCCCATTATGTCTATGTAACAATATATAGGGGAGTGATGAAGTCGGAGCCAAGACGCCAAAAGATAACATTGTTCTGCTGCTGCAATAAAGCTGCATTTAAAATATCCCAGTTTTACCCCAGGACAATCCATCCACTGAAGTGTACAGATTCTTTGAAAACCAGTGCTTCCATGGATGGCTGTTGGCTGATGCGGTCAAGAACCCGACCAACAGGCGACTGGGACCAGCTCCATGCAGATAACAGACTATTCAGGGACACTGCATTATCAGAACGCGGACTTGAACCTGTTTGTGAAGGGTGATTACTTCTACATGTCTCCCTGCTCCATTCTCAAAAGAGACTCGCACACAGGCAAACGTTACTCACCATTATCCCATAATTGGAGCCGGTATAAAGAGAGGCCCCACCCGTCGATTCAGTGTTTTCACCACACCCATCAAACGTTCAGGTGTGTTGTGCTGGGTCTTTATTACGGACCGTGTAATTAAGTCTGTGTCTCGATGTGTGGCTGCTCCTCTGAAACAGAAAAGCAGAAAATCCCTCTGCGAGCACAACTCTCCTCTTCCCCCGACGGCATTAAGGCAAACAATGAGATCCTCAGTAGTATGTGATTTTATGCAACCCATCACCGACCATAAAAGGGCTGAGGGCGCACAGAGCCACCAGTGTTACCTCTGTGATGGCGGATAAGGTTCTCTGCAGCGAGACAGACGGAGCCATGAGAAGAGGACAAACCCTCGAGGAAGAGTCATGAACCAGAGGTGTACAAACTTTAAAGAAGAGAGAGTTATACTTAAGAGTATGAGGATGCATGTGAATGTACTTGTGTGTCCAGTCACGTGAGAGCACACACAAACTTGATACCAATGCTGGTAGGTCAGTGTGTACGAAGATTAGGAGTAGTTGAGGATCGTCCCTGGGGGAGACGATCATTCCTCCAGCCTGTCTGGAGATAAGACCTGGTGCACTCCTCCAGCAAATCCCCCATTTCTCCTCCCCTACATTCATTTATTCCTATCTTACGCTCTGCCCTTTCTCTCTTCTGCTCTCCCTCTTTGTCACCGAGAAATCACAACTTAAACGCAGAAAAAAAATCGGAAACCGAGGAGTCACAGTCCCATCAAGCCAGCTGAGCATCAAAATGGCAAGAAACATGCAAAAATTAGATTTACATACAAAGTCAATGCAAAGATTTGAATAGACACAAATATCACTCACACCAGGGAATATATTACGCAAATGGCCCAATGAAATGGATGTAAAACTTGTGTCATCCGCTTCACTTGCTCACGTATATCAACAAATCCACGTGGAATGGTGCCTCATGATGGTCTCGTGGACCAACACACGACAGCACTGGCTTCTTTCGCCTTTTCACAATGAGTACAATGCAACAACTATAGCCTCTCTTCTCTTCCGGCGAAACGGGCAAATATTAGCGAGTTTTGTTTAATGACGTAGCTTGAGTAAACACAAATTATCCCTCGGCCAAACTTGAGTGAGTAAAGTGACGCAAAATTTGTGCATCGTGTTTGGTGTGAAGGCAGCACAATGCTCACTCAGGTTTGTTGATGATCACGAGAGACAATCAAAAATTAAATAATCTCAGGATAGTAAGCGTTTGGATGTCCTCACCTTTACTCAGCCATGATGAAATTGTGGCCTGTGCTGAATGAGCCTGCACAAGAAATTCAATCAACAAATTTGAGTTACATTGATTTTCTACCAAGAAGTGACCAGAGCTCTGCCAGAATCTAAATGAATGAATATCTGAATTAAATGGATTATGGGATAAACAACTAAAAAACTATTTTGTATATATATTTTCACTTATTAGATTTTGGTTATATATTCATCACATTCACCATAAGCCTTTTGTGCTTAAAAAAGTGATTTGCCTATATGCAATCATTTAAAGTCCAAAACTGCCACAATATACATGTCTCTAATTATACTGTGTAAACTTTTGATGAGGTCTGTTTATCTTTGGTTGCCTTGCAGAGTTTACATTTTTTAACTCAGTGTAAAGTGACATAAAGAACCGAGTGCAAATAATAACATAGGAGAATAAGCTCACTGTGAAGAATATAACATCCACATGTTTGTTTAACTAATAGAAAAAAGATAATCTCCTCTTTCTTCAGTATGAAATGTTCCACTTTGACAGTGTGACCATAGTGGCATAACAAATTCCCTTTGCCTACAAATGTTTTGTCAGTTAGCGTGGGGCCTTCAGAACGATGACCCCAGACTCACCTCTGTGCACAGCGCTGGGGCCAGGGAGCCGACTCGGCCCCGATAATGAGATCATTACCAACAGTTAATTAAAAGCGATGCGTCTTCTAAAGCTTTGCCCCATATCGCATTGTGTCCAACAATTACGTCCCTTGTGGATGTCCAAGGATAAAAGGGTGAGCCAAATGGAGGAGAACGCCCATTGTCCCTCTCCTGAGAAACTGTCTTCCCTCGCTTTTTACTTTTCAATGAATTCTTTGTATGTGCACTGGGGTCCGGGGCCGTCCTCTTGGGTTCAGAGGGACGGAGCCGAGCCGAGCCGAGCTGTACCCGGCCCCAGTGTAAGTGAGCTGGATTCTAGAGACAGAGACCTGGTGAGGGAGAGGGGATGCCCCAAACTCCTAGACAGCAAGTGACTTATCCAGTGCCGAGGATTTCCTGGAGAGACACACAATGTTTACTGGTTAATTAGAGGTCTATGTAACCTTCATTCGCACTAGATTTAACTGTTACTTTGCATTTTGTTAAAGAGATGAGTGTTTATACAAGAAATGTATTTTTACTGCAAAAGAAAACCTTAGAAATAGCTCTGAGCAACTTTTCGCTTCAGTGATCTACAAAAGAAGTGAATACTGTGTTTTATTTATTGATTCATTATAACTTAAATATAAATCTCAAGAAATGAATAACGGATAAATAAGGATAAATCTCTGTAATTAACCTTTTTGTAATATAGCTATGAGATACTGTTTTTTATACAACATGGATAAAGTTTTTTTCCCACCGTATCCCTCATTAATGAAGCCTTTTCCCAGATAACTTGCTGTAACACTTATATTGTTAGACCAAACTCATTTCCATTCAGTGTTGTGACGTTCGCAAATGAGACCATTCTTTTCAACGGCTCTTTGGTATGACTATGAATGAGTCATACTATAAATGAATCAGATCCACACCAGTGAAACACAGTTTATGTGAACAGTGCGAACGGGGGAGGGGGAACTACATTGATATCCAATAATAATGTCCCATTGTTTCTCTCTGGATTGTTTTATGTATATGTGAAGCCATTTAACACAATCAGCAAGTGGATGTGATTACTTTTAAAGCCAAGAACGTTCTTTTATTTGTGAGCTGATTTTGAGATGTGGCAATGTGCCAGGGTTGCGTGGTTTCCTGCTATAAGGAAAGTAAAAAAAAAAAGTTAAATTGTATAAATGTAATTTGCATGAAATGATAGCTAGTTATCTGGCGTACATTAGTCTCCTTAATTTCATCTGAATAATGCCAGAGCGCACGCGTCCTCTTTGTGTTTGCTCTGTGTGTGTGTGTGTGTGTGTGTGTGTGTGTGTGTGTGTGTGTGTGTGTGTGTGTCTGTGTGTGTCTGTGTGTGTGTGTAGCTCAGCCTGGTCAAACAGACAAGTGTGCATGAATTGCATTCAAGGCAGGGCAACTTCATTCGCAAAACCCATTTCATACAGAAGGTAAATTCAAAGTAAAGTGAAGTCACTGACAAAGCAGAGGGATATGGCTTCACTTTGTGTAATGATTACAATGCAGATTATTGACACAAGGTCTGGCAATACCAGTAATTTAGTGCTGCTAAACCAGTGGGATATCTAGTTTGAATCTGATTCAAATCTATTATATACTCGTTATTCTAGTGGTTATTTTGCAGATAAACCGAGTTAACCCTGTTCCCTTAAAAAAAGGAAAATAATGATACGTTTTTTGAAAGGCTGTCAGAAACAGACAGAGCCATGAGATCCATCTGCCTTCAAAGAGCCATAATTCCAAACATTATTTAAATCTACAAAACTGATTTCCACTCCCTATACAAAGTTTTACTAGTCTTCACCAAATTTGGTTCATAACTAGTTTGAATGAATCCAGAAATAAATCAATCTGAATGTAACCAGTGGTCATATTCTTCTACATTGTGCAGGTGTGACCTTATTGACACGTATTGACATAATTCTTGAACATGATACAGGTCTTTTCTTCAGCTGACATTGTGACCTGTCATATCGGGACAAGTGCAGGTGCTGTGCTACTGGACAAACAATGGCTCCGTTCTCTTCGAGTGTCCCAGTGAGTCCTGACTGTGGGACATAGAGTTAGCATGAGCAACAGAAGTTCATACGTCTCCTTTAGCTGAACTCTCTGCATGTTCAACTCTTGATATTACTCGGCAGGATTACACACTTGTGCTGTGAGAAATGTTTGGTATCCAGACTAACCTATAGAAAAAAGAAACTGCTACACTACAACCCCCGAATCCTTTCCCCCTCTCTCCCTGTCTGTCCGCATGATAACACATGTTCCATTTTGGGGAGATAACATTTGTTATCTGCCAGTCTTCAGCGGAGAACCTTGGAGGATGAACGAATGCTTTCCAGACAAGTACTGAAGATAAGTCCTGGTCCGGGGCCACTTCCTCGAGCACTGAGACAGAATCTGGAGGCTATGACGTTGAGAGGACATCATATATCTTGAGAAAGAGAGGCCTTCAGAGATAGGAGGAAAAACATGAAGTTACTGTGATGTAACGGCGCTATATTATTGGAAGAACACTGGAGCGAGGTAGCTTTTGATCAAAGACCATACTGTGCAAGTACGCCTGAGGTGGTCAAGGCTTTGAGACTTTATTTACACAAGCCTTAGATTAGAGCTGGAGGTATGTTACAACTCACATCACACAAACATACCCCCTGTCTGTCTTTTCACTCATTGCACATAAGGTCAGTGTCAAGATATCTCTGCTTTGGAGGAGGAAGGGATATGATAAGACAACAGACTGCAGAAAAAAAACGGAGGAGCACCAAAAAAATAACTTTTTAGAAATGTTTGATTAGTAGCTTGGTGACACACACAAACTGTGTGTGTTTTACTGCCCGACCAACTCTGTCTGTCATTTCACTCCGCCTGTTCCTGTGGTCTGATGGAGAACAATGCCTGGAATGGCGAGGATTCCACCTATCCCCTCGGCCCGTTCCTGTCGCAGGCCTTTTGTCATTCCCCACATTCTCCCCTGTTACGTAAACAGGGTTGAAGCTCACCTCGGCGCCTCCAACACCTCTGGCTGCCCCGCAGGCGTGTAATTAGGCCTAACCTCTCCTGTTCAAACGGTGTAATGACATGATTTACACGTATTACAGAGGCCGTGTGGCATCACAACAATGTGCGTGATCTGTAATTATGGGCAGGTCGGACATTGAAGATTCAGAAGACGCCAGGTACGGAACCCCAAAGGGTTTTAGATTAGATAAATAGGTAATTATGAAAGAACAACCTCATTAATAATTTTTTTAATGTTTTGTTTATGTAACCTTTAGAGAAAGATCAAGGACTGTATATGAAGATGGACGAAAGGAGAGTTCCCAAAAAGTGAAGCCAAATTGTCTTGATCACCACGTTGCGGCAAGCTGCAATGTAGGACATGAAGTTGGAAACACTTTTTGAGCTGATTGTATTTATGTTTTACACAATGCATTCATATTGAGGTTTTTCTCATAAAGTTTTTATTGAACACTATACCTGCAGGCCTTGCACCTCCCTTTAGCTGCTGAGAAGTATGATGTTAGCTGTTGTGCATGTTATTCTGAGGTGTAGTTCCAGGTAGGGAGTGCCAGCAAGAGAATAGTCTTTCAACGTGCCTCAAGCTAGTTGTTGAAAGCCGAGAAACTCCCAAACCCATATTTAGAAAAGAAAGAGAGAGACGTGAAAGATGCTATCTGTGGCACTTAGAACACAGTAAACTATAGTGAGGAGCGTTTAAGGGCTTTAAATCAAAAGTTTGGTGTTTGAAAACAAGTCGGTGTATGAAAAGGACATTCAGCAACAAATCCTGCAAGTCAGCAAGAAGATTTGGATTAAAGCACTGCATGTAAACCAACCAGGATGTTTTTTTCTTGACTTCATAGCCACTCCATGTTGGCTGGTATTTCATTGGCGTATCGATGCCTCCAATGAAAATCGCTTCTCAGAACATAGGCTTTGAAAAGCTTCCAGTGGATCCCTTTAAAAGAAATATCACATAATTCAATTCTTTTTTCTTTTTTTTCATTACCAGAGGGACCCAAGTGAACAACAGCGCTCCAAACATCTTCATGTAACATCTGTTAGTAATGGCATTTAGTAATGGGCATGGGGGGGACCGAAGGGAACAAAGAGGAAGACGTGCCGTTCCTCATCGGATACAATTTGACTTGCACACAACAAAGCAATAGGACACAAACCCTTATGTCCCATCCAAGTGGGACTTAAAAAAAAATATATCTTGTTTCCATCAAGATGACGTAGGCAAAGTGCTTCGGGTTGAATAGCTTTTGAGATTATTTAGTACAAAGGCTCTGTCAGATGCCGCAAAATGTTCCTTTTGTTTCTGTTTGTTTTTTTATTCTATTCAATAGATTCCTTACTGTGGATCGAAAAACCTTCTCTTTCAAAGAGGCCACAGAGATTTACTGAACTATTTTGTTTAACTTTTCAATTAAGCCATCCCTTTTGTTTTCTCGATATTTGTTTTTTTTATCCAGGAAAACACATCCGTTTTCCATTACCTTGCTCCACAACATCCCTAATTGGACAAAGGACAGTGTGCCCGCAAGTCAGGAATATGATGTCACATGGCTCTATAACGTCCTAAACATGACAAGATGGCGAACACATGTCTGCGAGGAGCTCTGTCATTTGTTACGTCGGCATGTTTTCACAGCTCTAATCACCAGAAGAACATTAGGAGATCAGCCGTGTAAACAGGAGAGTGCGATGTTGTGTTATGGTCTGTGTGACTCACCTTGCACCATATGTTGTATCATTGGATCTGAATTAATTACAGTAAGGTGCCTGTGAAGCAGAAATGGCCTTTTGTTGTACGGGCTGAACAGTTTTTTCCATTTGGACAGTGCGTTATCCCCCAGTAAGAAATGTCCATTATTGGTTACAGCGGAGGGAACTTTGAAGTTAACGTATAACCCTCTACTTAGTATCTGGGAGTCCGCCTGTCTGTCTGCCAGTGGGAGAAATGATAAATAGAGACAGGGCACTGCACTCCAGACTGTAGACTGCAGCAGGGGAAACAGATATGAGTAGACGGGGACATGCTGGGCTGTGTTCAGCAGGAGCAGGGTTAATAGGTGAACACACAACCCGCTTCTACCTCTAGCCATGAAAACCTTTGGGTTGAGCCTTTAATGTGCAGTTTAGACGTCAAGATGGCCGACTGCGCCGCAGTGCGATGACACTGATGGCTAAGCTAATCTCGTGTCGGCGTGATTGATCTGGAGAGGCAATGCAGACAGCTCCAGCTGGAGATCAAAGGCAAGCCTCTCCTGTGCAGAAACGAGGGGAGGGAGGCTGGAGGTGTGTCCCGCCCCCGTCCACCAGTGCCAGATGTTCTCCTCGCTCCGTGTCCCATCATGCTTGATAATTGCACGGCGCACCGTAGGCACCGTCCGTGCCCCCTTGACATTAAAGTGCAGTGCCTGCAGGGTGCTGGGATCAGCAGAGCTTTGAATTAGTCCTGGGATACAGCGCTTAAGTCTTCAGCAGTGCAGAACCTCATGCACAGACACACACACGCACGCATCTCCACCTTCCTCCATAACCCCAGAGAGGCCCTCAGTGTCCTGCCCTGCAGGTCTGCAGGCTAAGGGGCACGATCCTCAGCCAATTATGGATCTGCCACGTGACTGGAAGTGGAGGCGGCGGTTTGCGTGTTTACATGCGTGTTTATGCCACATGCAGCCTCTCATTTGCCAGTGTGTCTTAAAAGTCCAGCTACGTTGCGTGCTCATTCCTCCTCCTACAATGAGTCACCACCGCTGCTCGCCCCGGGCCTGTTCCACTGGCACCAGCCCTCCCCTCTGCCCTGCCATCATTATAGGTGTCCCAGGGAGCCACTGGGGCTGAAATTAGGGCATGCAGGGGCAGATAATGACAAGGCAGAGATGCTGCAGACATGACACTAGCTTTTAGCGAGGCAAACTGGCTCCATGTGTCCAGTGTCTGGCCCACCATCTTCTCCCTCTGTCCCCTGATACCCACCTCCCCGGTCATTGTGCCCCCGTCAGAGGCTCCCCTCGCCGAGCTATCTGCCAAAGTGCAGGTGCCTCAGCCGTCCTTCCTCCAGGGGTCAGATGGGAGGCGATGAGGGACTGCAGGTGTTGCAATGGCTGCACACACACACACACACACACACACACACACACACACACACACACACACACACACACACACGCACTCAGCTGTTACTATCACTAGCTGCTCTATCATCACCACCCATGTGCAGATCCAGACAGTCCCCCCCCCCCCCCAGCCTTAACCCTGGGGCACCTGTACCGGGGAGGATACACCCAGAGATAGACGTGGCCTTGCTTTTTATTTGTCCATTCATTAAAGGAGGGAGCTGTGTGAACAGTAAAACCATTGAATATGTTTGGGTGAATGAATCCAGATGTCAGTGGATGGGGAGGCAGCTGCTCAGGTCGCACTGGATTCAAGACCTCTTTGTTAGTTTTGAAAAAACAAAACAAAGAACCCACGGATCTTTCGCAAATATTTAGATTTTAACATTATTCTCAGCCCATAATTCTGAGATGCAGCCTCCTAATGCTAGGATTTCACGCAATACCAAATTTACAGCTTAAGGAACCCTGCACGGTGTACCTCCCGCAGCTCCGCCATGTGCTCACCAAAAACACATAACCGTTACCTGACCGTCGATAAATTACGCCGACCGTGTGAGCAGGATGTGTTTACATAACCTACAGTGTTGCTCTACCGGAGTTATGTTTTGATTTTTTCCACATTGCCCCATATTGTTTCCAAACCAGGTTTCCCCAAGGTCACGTACCCTGTTAAATCACTAACAGAGGCCATAAACGCAGCCTGTCTCCCATCGAGGAGGAGGGAGTGAGAGCGGGGGAGTGAATGGAAGCTAGTCGGACATTTTTCTGCCAACTTCTGGCACGTTCCTCCCTTCCTACTCATGAATGAACACTGATATAATATAAAGACTATGCAGCGCCCCTCCCACTGCTCCCACCCACCTCCGTGCTCTCCTTACAGCCTTCGCCCTGCAGCCGGTTTGACACGCAGAGGTGTAAGGAAACTAAGAGGGGAGCTGCTGGCGGGAGTCAGACCGTAAAGCTCACGTCTCCATAGAAATCCCTCCGACGCTTTGATGGCGTTTTTGATGTTAATGCCCCTCTGGTCGGAACACGGAGAGCAGGCAGACGCTGTAAATGGGGGTCATTGTGCAGGGAGACTGTGGCCGTGTGTGTGGTGTAATACAGGAATGAGGCATATGATCAGCCGCCTGACCCTGTGAAGACTTAATAATATGCTGTCGTAAAATACTTCAGGGGAAATTCTAAACATATCACATTTATTCATCTATGGCAATATTGTCACAATTATCTACTGTAGATAAAAACTATAGACCATAAACTAACTTTTACTCATGTCTAAACCAAACACCTTGGTTTAGAACTTGGCTGTTGTTTTTTTTTAACTTTTTTTAAGTTTGCAAGAAGAGCGTACTTTTAGTCATTTCACTTTAAGAGCAAGGTTATAATTTGGTTTATTTCATCATTTATTTTTATGCAAAACGGAAAAATCTAAAACTATAATAATACAAAAATGCTCCATAAAAATGATTCTGTATACATTCATGCTGTGTCAAATGTGAGTTGTTAACTCGCAGTTATTTTGTATTTAATAGCAGCAAATATTTCACCATTACAGCTCCACCTTTTGAATAAAAGTCGGATTAAACTATGTGATACATTGCTTTTTATAACATTTTCCAAATCAAATTTCCAGCGCCTTCAAAATACTAAATCAAGAGTCCTACACATGCTTCACTCCTGGTTGACTATATACAAATGTCCAGCAAAATTCTACAGTATAGGCGACTTTATTTACTAAATGACTAAAGTGACAAGTGGGGGTGAAAGATCCTTGCACACACCCTGGTCATTCATTAACCCAGACATATATTTTAGAACCATCGGTAATGCATCATTCTTCATGTTTGAGCAGTGTGTCTACAGTAGAGACCTTTACATCGAGGTCCAAAATCCATCACTTTGACAAAGCCATCAGTGACTCAGTTTACATGTGCACTAGTATCTCAGATGTGAGGCTTATCCCAGTATCCCATCATGTTCAGGACGGTGTTTGCATGGAACATTGAGAAATCTGGTTATTTATGTCCCTCCGTACATGATAAATACAAATCACCTCATAGATTTGTGTTGGTTTTATACGTTGGCTTTGACTTATTGGGGAACTCCAGCTACTGAAATCAGGTTTCTCAAAAATGTATGTTGATGATTCCATGTTTGAAAAGAGCTCAACAACAAAAGTAAAGAAATATTCCTCCACCGGACATATTCCTCCTTTGTACATGGCATTTAATCATAAATCACATCTGCACCTCCTCCTTTTGATCCAATCGGAACACACTGATTTCCTTGTTCTCTGCTTTCAGGACGCCGCACACTGCTGCGTCTGGCTCTTGGCTGTCATATGTGAGGGGGGGCTTGTGGAGTCCGTGGTGCGACTGTGTTTTTCGAAGCCAGGGGAGTGATATGATCTGCGCTCTGATCTCCACGTAATCACATTAGTGGCGTTTGAATTTTGTTTTCCTTCCCATCGCAGGGATCCGCTCTGGGCAAATAAACTTATATGAAATGTATTTGCAGAAGATCACAAACTGATGGACGCTCCGATAGAAAACACGGAGGATCTGTTTCATGTCATCCACCCACCGCCGCCGCCACCTTTGTCTCTTGCCTTCCTCTCTTTCATGTTGGTTTTTATTCTTCTCATACTTCCACCACCACCACACTCCCCTCTGTTTGCCTATGCCGTTTCCTCGCCTTGCTGTCTCTCCAGCCTCCTCTCTGTCTGTCCTCTCTGCAGGTTATCAGGTCAAAGTGAAGTGCATGCCACAGAGTACACTGGCCTTTCCCTGGGAGACAGAACAGATCGTTACTTTGGTGGGAAATGTGAGGATGAAGGCACAACTACAGTCTCTACTTCTTTTTTTAACCTCTTTTCTTTCTGTCACTTTGACAAATTACAAATTACTTTCATGTAATATTTTAGTTTTGCACTTCCCACAAATCCATTTTCTAAATTACCCATCACATTGTACAGTAAACCTTTAATTACATCAAGTAGACATTTAGAAGTCAACTCCATTTATCCTGAAACTAAGATTGCATTATGTCTATTAACCAGGCGTGGATCAAAGGGCGGGGCCAGTGGGTCACTGGTTGAAATCTGATTGGCTCAGAAACAGCGTCACAACAAGTGTCTAAAGAAATTGGTTCCATGTTCCATGTGTAACAGAAAAATCGAAAAGAAACTAAATAACAGTTAAGTCAGCTTAAACTCAACTCATAATAAAGCAGCTAAAATGAGCATCACATGGACGTGTCTTTACACCGACGTCCTCCTCCCCTGAAAGTTAATAAGCAACTGCTTTCATAGTCCCTTCCATCAACATGTGAGAAATTCAGGAGCAAACCGTGATAACCACTCCTGAAAATAAATGAAAAAATATACCAAAAAACCCTTACTGCTCGCAACTATACTCTTATTGATAAACTGTTGTGTGTGATAATTATAAAAT